>NW_015171576.1:209631-244397 GCF_001447785.1 Gekko japonicus | reverse complement strand
GAAACAAGAACTATAGACATTAAGCAAGAACTGGAAGAAGTTAAAAAAGAAAGAAATACCAATAAAAATCAACTACTTCTTCTTCAATTGGAAAAATCTACATTTTCAAAGAGTTCCTGAACAGCAGGGAGAAGATTTAAAAACAACATTAAGTGGAGCGATTGCGGCAATTTGGGATTTAAAACAAGAGGATCTCTAGAACGATATGGACTTGGCATATCGCACATATCCTGACTTTATAAGAAAAAACAAATTACCGGGCAAAATCTATGTTAAATTCTCTAAGAGAACAATGAGAGACAATGTTTTAAAAGCTACATTGGGAAAAATAAAAGTTAATGAGGAAGAAATTAAAATTTTAAAAGACATTCCATTTGAGATCCAGAAACGAAGACGTCAATATAAAGACTTAATTCTTTTCTTGCAAAATAAATCAAACCTACAGATGGAGCTTCCCAGAAGGACTCGTGTTCAAATATAATGATAAGAAAATCAAAATTGACTCTGTCCAAAAGGCCAAAAACTTTTTGAAGCGACAAGTGAAGACGATGATTTAAATTTGGAGGAAGGAGAGGAACTCAGCTAGGAAGAAATGGATAATGCCTTGAGAGACTCCAGCAGTTCGACTTCAGAGTCTGAGAAAGGAGAAGCAGCTCCCAAAGCATCAAGAATGAAGAAGAAACCCAAGAAGAAACCCAAGAAATAAATGATTTACTCTGAATTACAAATTTTTGATTTTAGCATAATACTTTGGATTACAAACTTTTAACTTTAGTGTACTTAATCTTTATCAGACAGAAGTTTGAGCTCACTGTTTCCATACTTTTAATATATCATGTTAATGCAGGAGTGATTTATGAATTTGTAACTCAACGTCAAATCTTGTCTTAAGTTAGAAACAGTACGTTCCCCTTACCCTTTACCCTTAGGAAATAGGAATTAGAGTATAAAACCAATAAAATTTATTCAAAAAAAGTATGAGTAGGACTACAGACTCTATTTGTTTAGCCAAGGTGCCTTGGGGCATGCAGGTATTCTCATTTTGGTACAGGAACAGGATCATGACGTAGAGGCAGTCTTTTGCCTTGAAAACCGTATGGGGTTGCTATGTCAACTGTCACTTGATGGCAAAAAAACAGTTCTGGTTTTAGTAGCTTTTCTGTGTTTTATAATTTTTGTTTTAACTGTTTACCATGGTGGCCCTGATGAGAGCAGGAAGGTGGTATATAAATTTTGTAAACAGAAGTAAGAATCTCCTCAGAGGAACTGTGCTTCTTATGTCATAACAACAACAACAAAATTACATTTTTAGCACTTCATACCTGCTCAGTGAATTTTGGACTAACATCTATTTCTTCTCTTTTTAAAATTATAGTTTATTTTCCTATTGGTTGATTGATTGACTCTGGGAGAAATCCTGAGCAGGTGTATGTAGAAGTATGTCTCATTTTATTAAATGGTACTTATTCCCAGGAAAGTGTTCTTAGGACTGCAGCCTAAATTTCTGGGTTTGCATCATATATTATGGAAACTAGCAAAATAAAAAAATGGTTAAAGAAAATCTGGCCAGATCATCATTTTGTGATCAAGCTGGTAGACTAAGTAGATGTACTGGAAGCTGTAACCAGCATTCTTTGCCTGGGTGGGGCTGCCACATCTTCTGGTGTGGCATTTAAAAAATGAATGGAAAATCAACAACTTCATTATAGCCAACCTAAATGTTTATGTCCTTCTAACAAACCCAAGTGCCTACGTGCATTTCACTATCTATGACCTGGAAGTATCATAAATACATGAACAACACAGGAATAATTTTAAGGTCAGTAGCTTTTATTCATAATGCACACTTTCCTTGAATAACTAATAATTCCCTAAAGTTACCTTTCATTTTACCATATTCACAGTAGTAGTATCTGAAGGGGGATCCACACAGGATCTCTTCAGCATAATAAGGGTGACTGTGATCTTCAGAAATCCACCATAAGCTGTGGGTAATTTTGATTGGGCAGAACTGTGTGCACCAAGTGGGTGAAGTTTTAACCTTAGGAGGTGTGGGACAACCAACTGCCATAGCAGGTATTTTTCTTCACAAATTTTCCTATTCTACAAACAAAATCTCATTCTTTAAATAGAGGTTGCCATGCCATAAACGCTGAGCATCTTTTGGGGGAAAATAGGTGGGGTGAATCACCGCTCTATATGGAACAGTGCACCCGCTGGTCCCACCCTGGTTATGGTCCCAGCTGTGCCCCACCAGAACAATAACCTGACATCATGTTTCTGTTTCAGTTCAAGTAGACAAGGTCGTGCCTGTACATAACCAACCTTTTGTTGTTGTTGTTTGTTTTGGTTGAGACATGATTGCCCAATTGAGGTGCACATCGAGAACCCTAGAGAGGGGCAAGTGGAGTGGGCCACAAGTGCTGTGCATCTTCCTTCCCATCTTGAGGGGCTAAATTACCATAAAATGAGGAAAGCCACTTATATGGTGCCAATCTGTAAGAGAGACTCTTCATCTGATTGAAATAATCACTTTTTAAAAATACACACTGCAGTCAGCTGATATTGTATTGTCTTACAATATCACCGCTTTTAAAATACTGAGGGCAAACAGTACACAGTGAAGAATAACAAACAGGACATGTTTCAATTGCTGTAGTTCAGAAGAGAGAGAGAGAAACTGCAGCAGCATTTTCATGAAAAAAGGGCTTTAGAATGCAGAACCTACACAGAGTTTTCTGTTTCTCAGATATGTTTCTGGAAACAAAGCAATTAGAGGGACTCGCTGGCTGTTATTACACAACTCATGCAGAATGGCATCAGTGACAAGACCTACATAAAACACATTATCTTAACATACAGGTGTGAATTACCTTCACATGAAAAGTAGGTACACAACATGTGATCTTACTTCAGAATTTATGTTCCATTCCCAGCTTAGTCATTGATATGGGGAACAAATCACCTCAGATTGGTTGGGACCTCTTTTACTGTTCTGCTTCTGTGCTTTTCACAACAGCCAAATGCCCAGAAATCAGGACCCTGTTGAAGTCATTTCTAGCCAATATAAAATAAGAAGTCAGAAACAAATGGGAAAGATTGTAAAGGAAAGTTGGAGACTCTGCAATATTGTGAATTACTAAAAACTTAAACCAGTGGTTCCCAAACAGGGTGATATTGCACCCTGGAGGCAGTGAGATTACCTGGGAGGCACTAAGAGTCAAGGGGGTGGCAGGGTAATGGTGGAGGTGGGCCCCTTCAACCATGTTGTTCACCTATTTATGGTAGACTAGGCTGTGGCACCATGCTGGCAAATGGCTCTCTCAGTTTGTGCCTCTGCATAGGGCTGAAACCTGGTGGAAATTATCAGGATTTTTAGTGGAACACGGTTTTAGTGTGGTCATCCAACTTCTCTCCAAGCAAAGAAATCGACTCCAGATTACTAAATGTAGTAATTTAAGACTCCAACTAAGTGACTTGAAACCAGACATTGGGAACTGGTATAAATTCCTTTCCTTTCCTTTATCCAATAAAAGCTCTATGTTACATTGATCTTGAGCAGTGGGTAGGTGTTGTTAATCACTTATCACTCAATAGATAAAAGGAGTAAATTATTTTTGCAACTTCTAGAGTTTCCTTTGGATCCCTGTCAGAAAGTAAAAAGGTAACTAAGTCATAGGAATATACGTCCAAATAAACTTGCAAACACAGTAAAATACAATGCCTCCTGAGATTAGTGTACACAGGACACTCCAGAAGGATATGTGCCATTGTGTCAATTTTACCCAAGGGACATGGGCAGACCCGTAGCCATGGCAGGGCATTCGCAGGCAGAGCCTCACTATGGATGAGCCCTGCCACACACCAGGAGGATATCAGGCCCCCCAGACACCACCGCACCCCTTACCCCTGCCCCTCTGTGGCCTTGCTGCTGCTTCCAGGGAAGCCACCCTGCCACTTCTGGTCACTTTCACTTCTCCCATCAACTGTTAAACCTAATAGCCAATGGGTGGGGAGTGAAACTGACCAGAAGCAGCAGGGCTGGCTTCCCTTCCCTTTCTCAGCCTTCCCACTGCCATGGGGGTGGTGGGGGGGAAGGGAAGGGAAGCCGCCCTGCCACTTCTAGTCAGTTTCACTTCCCACAATCAGCTGTTAATGGGGAGTGAAACTGATCAGAAACTGGGTTTTCATGCAGCATTCGCTTTGGTGAGAAATCATGTAAAATTGAATAATCACCAAAGCTCTGCCTTTAGAGCACACTGCACCTGTTCATTCCAATTTTTTGGTATCCCAAGGGGCTAAGAGTCAAGGGGCCCACCTCCACTATTACCCTGCCACCCCCTTGACTCTTAGTTCCCCCCCAGGTAATCTCTTTCCTGTTATCTATATATCTAATAGCGAAGGCGCACCCTGCGTGCGGATATCTAAATCCGCACATTGGGGCACCTGGGGGGCAGGAAAAATTTCCTGCACACTTGGGGCAGTCCCCAGTTGTGCACAAAAATCTAAAAAGTTGAAAACAAATATAGGGGGGATATCTAAATCCTCCCAAAAGTAAAAGAGCGTTTCCTGCGCAGGCGCAGGGAATGCTCTAGGAAATCTGAGGTGGGCCGGCGGCTGGAAGCCACGCAGACCTCGTCACCGGAGCCGAGGCGGGGGGAGAGGAGGAGGAGATCAGCTGCTGGAGGGGGAAGGAAGGAGATCGGTGGAGGGGGAAGAAGCGGGTGGGGGAGATTGGCGGGGCCTGGTGGCTGGAAGCCACTCAGGCCGCACCGCTGGAGCTAAGGTGGGGGGGAGGATGTTCAGGTCCCCAGTTCTCCCCCCTCCCGTGGCAATGGGGAGCTTGGGGAAGAAAGGGGAAGCCGCCCTGCCACTTCTAGTCAGTTTCACTTCCCACAATCAGCTGTTAATGGGGAGTGAAACTGATCAGAAGCAAGCCATATAGGGTTCTAAAGGTCAAAACCCACATCTTGAACTGAGCTTGGGAGCGGATCAGTAGACAGTTTAATTGTTGTAGTATCAAGATCACACGCTCCCAGTACCTGTCCCCAAGCAGCAGTCTAGCTGCAGCATTCTGCACTAGCTGCAGTTTCCTAACACTCTTCAAAGGTAGCTCCAAGCATTGCAATAGTCCAGTATAGAGGTAAGTAAGATAAGAATCACTGTGGCTTGAGCTGACTGAACCAGGAACAAGCATAGCTGAGGCACCTGCCACCACGGCCACCTGGTTCTCTAAGGTGACTGCTGTCTACATTACCATTCCTAAACTGCAAACCCGGCTATTCAAGGGGAGTATAACCCCACCTAAGACAGGAGAGATCTTCAATTCCTGGTCTGCTTTTCTACTAACCCAGAGAACCTCTGTCTTGTTGGGATTGTTTCAGCTTGTTCACCCTCATCCAGCTCATTAATGACCCCAAGAATTGATTTAGAACATCAATAGCATCCTTGGAATTAGGTGGGAAAGAAAGGTAGAACTGAGTATCATTGCATATTGATGACACCGCAGTCCAGTCCTCCTGATGATCTCTCCCTGTGGCTTCTTACAGATATTAAATAGCATGGGGGATAAAATGGAACCCCGTGGAACCCTGCAGGCAACAAATGGTAGTTCTGGAAAGGGGATACATGACCCCCCTTCCCCATGCACATCAAAATACCCACTCAGCTAGTAGTCAGGACCCAATGAGTATTGAGATGCAAGTGAAAATGTGCATGCAGATGTGCTTTTGCATCCACATTGGCTATGTGCATCAAAGGCTGCTCAGCCACGCAGATTTCCATTGCTGAATCTGAAAATGTATTTAAATTGGATTTGAAAAATTGCTCTAATAACAAAACCTTTTATACTGTGGAGTAGTTCACAAATCAAAATTAGCACTTGCAAGCCCTGACCTGGATTGCCCAGGCAAGCCTGATCTTGTCAGATCTCGAAAGTTAAGCAGGGTCGACTCTGGCAAGTACTTGGATGGGAGACCTCCTTGGAATACCAGCAGTTAGGAGGCAGGGGCAGGGTTTATTCAGCCACCTCTCTGAATATCCTCCAGGCCCCCAGTAGGCGTCAGTCACGAGCGGTCGCCATGACTTCCAGGTGCACACACACGCATACACACACACACACACACACACAAAATACAACAAAAAATTAGCACACTGGGAATTACTGGTGTGAGGGATTTCAGTGCAAAGAAAAATAGCCTGTAAGTGGCTCATTGATGCAGTATGTAGAATACAAAAGAAGGTATTTTTTCCTGAATAAATGAATGAAATTTGCTTGCAGGGTGAAAACTGGCACAGCCCAGTATACTCCCATCCAGTAGCAGTCATTTCTTTGTTGACCACGCACAATTAGAAAGGGGCAATAATAATCCAGATGTCTGTCCAAACTCAGAAATGGACTCTTGCCTGTTTGTCCTTCTGGGATTTGATGTGGACAGCCTCCACTTCTCCCAAGTCATAGCCAAGGGAGAAAAATCTGGTGCAAGCATGCCTTGTTTACAACTGGAAACATTTATGGTGAAATTGAAATTATTGTATGGCATTGTGTGTGCAATAGCCAAGAGGTCCCAGAGGATCTGGCTGCTGAAGCTGTAGCTCTTTTTTGACACCATTAGGTGAGCTATGCTTTTTTTTTTTTTTAGGTTGAGAGTGTTACAACTTGCCTAAGGTCGCCCAAGTGGGGAAGTGGGGAATCAAACCTGGATCTCCAGATTAGAATCTGCCACTCTTAACCACTACACCAAACTGGCTCTCCAGTTATGGTGAGGCCATAATATTATGGTGAGATCCATAATTATATGTACCAATTTTGTACCAGAATTTGGAGTCTCAGATTCCATTTGGCTTAAACCCCTCCCCTGTCCCACAATAAACATAAGCATAAACTGCAGAATCATAGTATGATATGAAAAGTCAGCAATAATTGGACTCTTCATGGAAAGAATTCCATTTGAAGAATATTGAATACATTCCACTGATACTTACAGATGGAATTCTGAGGTACAAAATGGTAACATTTATCCCTATAATCCTATTCAAACTTGTAATAAGTAACATGCTTGGTAAAAGACAGTGATTCTCTATTGGATGGAATTTAATAAATGAAGTATAGAAAGAGGTCAATTTTATAATCAAAATATCGCTTCCTTTCTTTTTTTATATTAACTCAGCCTTTCTAGCTTCTGCCTGTCCCTGATTATTTGAAGTGTATTGGTTTCAGTCTGATGCTGAAGGCAACCAACCCTAAAGGGCAGTTATATTTCTAGAATACATATAGATTAAGAGGATGGTCTCACACACCAAGGTCTGGGGAGGAGAGAGAGCATGAACCATTCAGTTTGAAGTCAAGGCAAACTTTCCTCAGTGTGGATCACAAACAGCAGTAGGTGGCTGTTGCTATTGGCCGCATCAACATTTCAGAAAGGGCAGAACATTTGAACAAAGAAATAAATCAACCAAGGGAATCAGATTATTATTGTGAAGATAAGGAAAGCATTGAGAAGAGACAGCAAGGTAATGCTTGCTATCCCAACAATAAATCGAGTCTGTAGATGCCAATCAGAATGACTCTGGCTACTCACATGAACACAGCAATCAAAAGGTAGTTACCTCCTATGATTTCCTTATGCCTCCATCTCATCCCAGCCTATAGAGAAGTCAAATACATCTACAGTAAAAGGAACTGTGGCTATTTATTGTGTTGCCTTTGATGTCACAAAGGCAATCAAGAGATTGTTCAGCTTGTTCAGATACTTAACGTGAATCCAGTCGGCAGGGATTATACACCATGTATAGATTATGGTGTTGTAGAACTGCCATCGCCTGTGAGACATGCAGAGAAGTGAACACCTGGAAACATGGGGACTTCTTCAGTTTTGGAAAATGAAAAACTGGCAATTTTGGGGAAAAATTAAAATCTTTCATGAAATATTTTCTTGTATAATGTTGAGTGAAATGATTCTAAATCAAGATTTTAAAATATTTTTGCTGCTCTTTATTCCCTTCCCTTGCTTCCTGATACCTATGTAAGACTATCAAAAGTATTAGGCAGCTACAATTCCTGTATATTTGTAGTTATGTACAGCTCTCAGATTCTCTTGCCTGCTGTCAGTTCTTCCTTCTGTAGCATAACAAAGAAACTGGTATCCCTCTGAAAATATTTACATCAAATCAAGAAAAATGCTAAGATATGAAATAGCAGAGAAACTTGTTTTAGTCCTTGAAAATCTTCAGTCCATGGAGATAAAAATGAGAGTTTGGAGTTGGAAGCTATTACTTTTTCAAAAACTGGTTCTGGTAATATTCTAAAAGACATATTATTAATGTATTATTGTTTAAATGACATGCAGCTAATTTTGTTCAGAATGACTATAACCTTTATTGTATACTAGAAATAATGCCCGTTGCAGAAATAAATACAACGAGATCTAGAAAGAGGCTCTGGGAGAGTGCTCTGGCTTTGGGCAAACAGTGTCAGTTTCCTGTGGCGACCTCAGCAGGGTTTAATGACAGAGTCCACTGTTTTCTCCAGAGGGACTGATCTCTGCTACCTGAAGAGCATTTGTATGTTTGAGTTATCTGTAGCCCTCACCTGGAGAGTGGTAACCATTGTTACCCATTCTCCTCTCCCCTATGAGGTATGTTATGCAACTGAAAATCCCAACTGCCTTGCGGGGGGGGGGAGTTTGAGGTGTGGAATGGACTGAAGTCCAATCAGCTTCCATATGCAAAAGACCAGGTTGTCGCAGCAGTTGTGGTGTGGGCGGGACCCGGGCTTTGCCTTCTGATTGGTGGCGATATATGCTGAGGAGCAGTGCCATCAGCCATACACTAAGGGAGTGCATTTTAGAATTAGAACTTTGGCACCCACTATTCAATTATGTATAAGGGTATATAATAATACATTACTGAGAGGTTCAATGTTATTATAAAGTTTAACTCCATATCCAGACTTAAAGATCTGCAGCAATCTTCTGGGTCACAGGCAGAGACTATTTGTCCAGAGAGTTACAGTACAATCTTAAACAGACAGTTTTCTAATGCTTTTGGGCCTAGAAGGGTGTAACGTTGCTTAGGATCACATTGTTGGATGCTGTTTGAAAGAGGGATCCTTGCTTGTGGTGTTGCCTCTGGTGACCAAGTGTTGCCAGTTTTTGGATAGCACTGACTGCAAGGGGAGTGGTGGTGGCTGTTTTGATTATATGACAGTTATAATTATTTGCTGTATTAAAACCAAAAATGTTACAAGAAACTTTAAACAATCCTGAACATTTTAAAAAAACTTCCCTTTGTTTATTATAGTGTTGATGGTTTATATTTTTATTTTTCTAACCAGCTCAAATTAACATATGTTTATGAACCTTATAATACTATTCTTCTAAGCCTACTCAGAATCCTACTCAGGTCTATTCAGTGGGGCTTACTCCCAGGAAAGTGTTGTGAGGATTGTACTGTTAAGGTGTAGTGGCTTGCTGCTTCATCTTTAAGAACAGGTATATTTCTAATTTAATTTTTAAAAGTTTTAAATTTGAGAAATATACAGTACAAGAGTACATAACTATTTTATAAATAATGTATATTATGTTCTGAAGTTAGTAAAGTACAAATAAATATAAGAAAATACTGATTATATAATATGTCCCCTAAACGTTTTTCCCCTCTCACACCAATTGGATAAAAACATAGTGAAATGCACACTGCAAGCAATAGTGGGGGAAGGAAGATTACTGACCAAGCAGAGGCATTTCTAATATACAGTTGCACATTTTCATTGATACTTTATTGGACTGACATTTACTGTTGTTTCCTACTCTAAACTTTTAGCATGGGGCACCTTAGAACCAAATCAAGCTGGAAAATGGTTTTCATTGCTATTCCTTTCTGCTATAGCATCCCCAATAGCATTAGAGGTGTCAAACCACTTGTGTTTTAAATGGCATCTACTACAACCAACTTTTTAAACTGATCCTGGTCTTATGTCTTTTAAAATGATAGAAAAATAAGCAGGTGGACCTTTTTCTATCCTTTTGTTTTCCCGTCTGGAATTTAACTACGAAATTTTGGTATGAGAAGCGGCAACAAAATTCCAGACAGGACAACAAAAGGATAGGAAAAGGTCCACCTGCTTATTTTTCTATCTTTTTAAAATGAAGGCTCTTAAAAACACAATCATACTTTAGGCCACAATTCTCTGCACATTTCCATGAAACTAGATATATTTTATTCTACCACAAGCTCTTCTAAGTACAGGCAAGATTACAAACGTGATAGAATGGTTCCTGTCCTTTAAACTGGGAGTCGAAGTTTAGGTGATGATTTCACACACACCCCCATCACTGCATCTGCAGAAAAGGAAAATAAAATGACGAATGTATTTTTATTTTATTTTTTTGCCTGTCTCACATCTATTAAAGGCAGAGTAGGAAGCCCCATACAGGGCGAGGAAGCGGATAATTCCAGGTCTACAGAGCTCTTTCCTCCTTCTGTGAATGTGAAACTAAATCGGTAGATCTACCAAACCGACTCTCTTGTATCAATGCAAGACTTCTTCTTGTAGCGTGGAGAAAACAACGCTGAGAGGGCTGCCCTACTAGGAATTCCCGGGGCTGCTCTCGCCTAGACAGGGAATTCCATAAGTGCGGGGGAAGGGAACCTCCACACAGCTCCTTAATTAATTCACATACTTCCGGGTTTCTATTCCATCTGCGCATGCGTACAGTCTTATCAGCCTCACCCCCGGACCCAATCTGTTTAGACCGTACCATTAATAGAAAACAGCGTAAGGGTCATGTGTCACCCCCCTCGTTCTATTAACGTCTCCGTTAGCCTCTGAACCCCTTTAGCTTTGGTCTCGAGATTCTGTCGGTCCGCACGGTTATTAAGCGGGGTGGCCGATGCCTTCCTTCTCTGCCATTTAGTCCCCACCTCTTCCTGGGTGTTGGTACACTCCTCTCCCAGTCGAGCCTGCGGCCGGGCAAGACCACCCTACTCGCCTGAGGGGGAGGAGCCGAGGGCATTGTTGGGTCAGAGGGCACGCGCTGCTCGCGGGGGTGGCGTGTTGGGGTCCGTCACAAGCCCCCGTCAGCTGCCGCCCGCAGCTCAGTGTCACCTCAAGCGCCACAGGGTGCGGCTGCGGCTGCCTCCCTTTCCGCCGCCGCCTCCTCCTTCGCCTCCTCACTCACCCACCCTGCCACCGCCGCAGTGGTTGCGCCCGACTCCAGCTGACCGGCCTGGAATCCCGGCTTCGAGCCCCGGCCTGGACCCCTCCGCCTTGAGCCGCCCCCTCCCCGACCCCGAGACCTGGTGGTGCTGCCGCCGCGGCCGCCGCCATGGGAGACGCCGGCAGCGAGCGCAGCAAAGCTCCCAGCTTGCCGCCCCGCTGCCCCTGCGGGTTCTGGGGGTGAGTACGTGGTCTGGCGCAGAAGGCAGCGGCCGGGCTGATGTGGGACTCCCACCACGTCCCTCTGTTTCCGCCTCTTTCGGAGCCGGGGCCCCCCTCCCTGTGCTTCCTTCGCCCCCGCCCCCAGGAGCGGGGCGGCCCTTCTGCTGTCATGGAAATCTCTTTCCGAGGGCCGTGGCTGCCTTTGGTGCATCACAGTGGGGGGCTAGTAGGGGCTGGAAGGGCCTACGCGCCGCCTCCTGAAGAGGGTGGCGAATCAAACGCACGGAACTGAAAAAGAATGACACCAGCATGTCCCATCCTGATATCTTCTGCTCTTGCTTTATCTTTTCCTTTCCTCTTTCCCCCCCACGTTCCTCAGGGTTTCAGTCTCCATATTCTTCCTCCTTTCCTCTCTCTTTGCGTGTGGCATGCTCTTGTTGGGTGATTCTTAGGTATCACAAGTTTGCTTGTCTTGTTGTCTAGATGTGACATCTTTGCGTGGCCTTCACTGCCGTTTGTAGACACTGCAGACAACTTCCCCCAACTGAACGGCTTCAGATCCCCCCCATACTTGATTTCTTTTCTTCAAGTGAATGAGGAAGTTTGTCCCAGTTTGAAACCCTTCATCTGAACAATAACAACAGTCATGGTGCAAGCAATGTGATAGCAGTGGCACCAGTACAGAAGAACGTTCCTTGACTTCTTGGTGACAGGCAAAGAAATAATCTTAGCTGTTGTGGACTATATAGGTCTGTATAGGCCTAAGGAATGACCAATTCCTATTTAAAGGCCTGCATAGGGAAACCTTTACCTTTACTATGTGTTTCTTAGGCCTATATAAAAGTAGGAAGGGAAGCTAACAATGGGTGTGGCTTCTGAAATTTTCTATCCTCAGTAGGATTCTTGGAGTAGAATTTAGGTTTCTCTCAGAGGTTTGGATCGGTTGTTTAGTGAGGCATCCTGTAGAAAGACTTTGGGAAGGAAAAGATTGGGTGAGAAGCACAAGGCATTTTGTTTACTGCTGGCTTGGTGTGTAGTGGGTACCCTGTTTCCCCGAAAATAAGACCTACCCCAAAAATAAGCCCTAGCAGGATTTCTATGCATTTGTGGCATAAGCCCTAGTGTGTCTTCTTGAGAAAAAATAAATATAAGACAGTGTCTTATTTTCGGGGAAACACGGTGGTTGAAGTAGAATCTGGGAGGCTCCAGTTCAGATTCCTACTTAGACATGAAGCTTACTAGCCAATCGCTCTAACTTGCCTCACAGGGTTGTTGAGAGGATAGCCACCCTGAACTCCTTAGAGGAGGGCTCGAATAAAGTCCTAAATAAAACAAGTCATCAATGGTCTACATTGTATTGTTGGACTGAAGGGGTCAGGTCCTGTATAAAGTATGGGCAAGCTAGGAAAGGTGTGAAATACAACACAGGTACAAAATGTTCCTTCAGAGAGTATTTACTAAGTGTGATCTGATTTTAAAAAGGTAATCAAAATAGTAGTTTTATAATCTGTTTGACCTATAACATGTTGATAGATGTTCAGGTCAGAATTGTAAGTATTACTGACCTGTGTGGGCGGAGTACCTTGTTTCTGTAAAAAGTCATCCAGCCTGGTCACCTGTGATGAATTATACAATTTATTCTTGTCAGGAAAGCTCTTAAACTTGGACAAAATTTTTCTTTGATCTGTGGTTGTTGATCTGCCATAAATAATACAGACAGGCTAGTGAACATTTTTGTGTATGTTTTAATATGAGGGAATGGTACTTTAAACTTGGCAGTATCTTTTATATCACTCTGCTTCCAAGGGGCTACTGGTTTAGGACTTTTGTGTGGTATGGCAAGCACCTTAAATAAACTAATTAACAAATTAGTATTTTCTATGGCCTGTGTAACATTAGCTTCAACAGATCATGGTTTAAAGGGGGATGTGGAAGGTTGTCAAACCTTACTAGGTTTGACTTATATTGGCAAGTCTTTAAATGAAGACGATTCTATAATTTAGGATGTAAACTGATATGCCAGCAATTCCCAGTGGGAGAGCTATGGTACCCATCAGTGTGTTTCCTGGTGCTACTTGCTTCTTAACTCTTGTGAGGGAAATCCAGAGACTCTTGAATGGAACAGGGGTGTGTGTGTGAACCTTTGAGTCACATTCTGCCAGCTGACTGACCAGCAGAATGCTGAGTTTGGTCTGGGCACATATCATGGCCATGCACCTGTAACTTGGCTATAGATGCAAATTCATGCCTCTGGATTTACTAATCTATGCTTGTGGGCACACCGAGAGAAAATCCTCCTCAAACAGCGAAGCAGAGCTTTGATTTTGCTCTAATTGGCAGACTTTTGATGATGGTCCTGTTCACATGACAGACACTTATGACTGCTTCCCCCCTCCCTGTGGTACTTGTTTTGTAGTGGTTCCCACAAATCTTTCTCAGATTCAGAACATTTCCCTCAGGGTCAACTGGTAGGCTTCCCAAGTCCCCCCGGGGGCGGGGAAATCCCCGCCCCAGAGGCCCATTCCCCGCCACTGGCGGATCAGGGCCCGGGGGGAACCCCACCCCGGCGTGCGCGTCACCAGGAAGTGACGTTATGATGCCGGGCACACTGGGGGTGGGGCCACGGTCATCCGAGGGAAAACTCTATGATTTTCCCTCGCATGGTCGTGCCCCCCCCAGCGTGCCCGGCATCATAACGTCACTTCCTGGTGACATGCGTGCGGCTCTAGCCGCAGACTGGCAGTCCCCTGGTAAGTACATTTTTCGGCTTGGCAACCCTAGTCAACAGTGTGCTGTGCACACTGATGTGAGGGTCAGTCTAATTGAAAACAGTGGTTCAGATGGACATGGTGTTAGGCAAATTCTGCTTTTTAAAACTACAAGGTCCTTTTTAGCTATTTTTCTGCTTTTGTCTGTTGTGCTTTGTATTTTACTTGGGGACACTGGAGAGTAGTCTTCATATTTTTATACCTTTCCCCCCTGGTTTTTCAGTTTTCTTCTCAAAGATTTTGATTCCTGTGCCTTTTGCTTTAATTTCACTTCTCTCAGTTTACCTAATTTAATGTCCGAAACTGGCTACACACAAGAGGACCATATCAGTTCACAGAGTAAAAAGAGGTTGATATCTAAAAAAAGACATTTATTTGTGTGTTTAGAGGTAGATAGGCTTTGACTCGTTTCAAGTTAAAGCAGTTAAGCAGGAGTTAAACTGGATATGCAACTTAGGTGGAAAATTTCTCCCATTTGTAATGCTATGATTTTTGCTTGTATATAGCTTGATGTAACTAGTGATAATTAACATGTTCTTGTTGGAATACTTTTAAAGTAGTATGATAGCCTGAGAAGGTGTTTTCTCTATTTTGTATTTGTCGGAGAGCAGTGTTGGTTAGTTTCCCCAATTTACTGTTGTTCTCTTCAGTTCCACTTTGGTCAGAGAGCCAATATGGTGGAGTAGTCAGAGCGTCAGACTGGGACTGGAGACACAGGAGCTCACATTCCTGTGTGAAGATCTGGGCCAGTCACATTCAGCCTAACCTACAGTGCAGGATTATTGTAAGGGTAAAATGGAGGAAAGGAGGAGTATGTCACCTTGGTGGAAGGCTAGGATGAAAACAGGATGGATCATCTGAAAAATCTTGCTATATCTGAATTTTGTGCTATGTTCAGTGCTACTATCTATAGGCTCAGTCCAGAAAACTTGTATAATGTAGTTATGTGCTAGAGACAACGGTTACAGACTGATATCTCTTTGACTGTTATGTGCAGTAGTGCCAAAGACAAGTGATGTGTTATCCTGGGCAGTGCTTTCTGCCTGTTCAGCAGTGGGAATATCAAAGGAACCTCTAGTTGTATATGTACTTTTCCTTGTATGCTTATAGCATAATTGCATCACAGCTATATTTCTGTGGCCCTGCATCTAGTTATTAATAGCAGCATTGAATGATGATACTCTTGTGGAACTCTGCTGGGTGATTCCTACTAATAATAAGTATAAATCCTTTTGGATTGTTACCAAGTATATAAGGTTTGAGCAAGAAAGTATGTTGCTGAAGCAGGGATATATAAGTAGATCTTGCATAGCATTCTTGAACAAGCTTTCTTTTTGGTTTTCTTTTACAAGAATATGTCAGGAAATGGTTTGAATATAAGAAAGAAAATAAATGCACAAATAGTTTGTTCTGTTTATGTTTTTCCAGTTTAAGCTTTTAACTATCACAGATTTGTAAGAAGAAAGTTTCAAAATTTAGGTAGCTAATTTTTTTCTTAGTCTAGTTTACTAGAAATAGAACTTTAAATGATTCAGAGTGCTAATCTCTTACACTCCTACCTCCTTAATATAGGAAACTAAACCAGGCATTAATTAATTTATGTTGTCTTTTATTGCTTTGCCTTCATTATTGAGAAGTGGCCCTATGGTTTTGTTTGCCCATTCAGGTTGTTATCCAAATTGCCAGTCATTTACTCCTTTTTTTGACTGAATGTCACCTTTAGCTGAAGAACAAAGTTTGAGTCCACTGGCACCTTTAAGACCAAAAATGTTTAATTCTGGATATAAGCTTTCATGTGCATGCACACTTCATATTCCCAGAATCAAACTTTGTTGGTCTTAAAGGTGCCACTGGACTCAAACTTTGTTCTATTGCTTCAGACCAACATGGCTACCCACCTGAATGTATTTTTAGCTGAAGTGAGACATGCTGATGGTTGAGCATCAGGAGGCTACACACCTGCTGTTTCCATAGTTTTCTGATAATTTTCAAAGTTGTGTTAATCAAGTATGGCTCATGAATGGCAGTGGCCAGAATGATCATAGCAAGCCAATGGAAAAGTCACCTCAAACCAACAATGAAAGCTAACAAGGTAGCTGAATATTTTGTATTAGACAAACTAACAGATGCAATAAAACAGGCAGAAAATAGTGAATACCATTCGTTGCTGGTAGAACAATGGTTCCCTGTAGTACCAAATTTATCTAATAATGATATGACTGTAATTCTTGCATACATCCAAAAATGTTAATATTTTAGGTCCTGTTAACATTATTGAGCTAAGGTTAAATCTAGCTTATTACTAGTATTGTTTTATTTGACCATGCTGATTATTATTTTTACTTAATAAGTTACCCTGTTTTTGTTCATTAATGCTGTGCCAATACTTATTGCATGGTGTATTAATAAATAAGAGGGAGAGAAGGGGAGGAGGGAGGGGGTAATTGGCAAAGCTTTTGCAACCTTGGGCAATGGAAGACAATATGGTTTCTGATGCACTTGTTAAAGTGATTGTTCTTGTTCAAATTAATAACATTTGTTTAAATAAGTATGGCTAATGAAAAATAACTCAAGGGAAGGAAACAAAAGTGTATGAGGGGGTTCAGTTGTGCAGTGAGAGCAGACATGCTTAATCACTGAACTTTCTGAGGCTTGAAAAAGGATAGTTGACTTGTTTATATGTGTTTTTCTAAGGATTTAAAGCTGGGAACAAGTTCCCTTGGCATTTACTTATTGTAAGAGCTGGTGAAACTTAGCCAAGCCCCAGAATAGTATAGATCCAGCTACATAAACATGCCTTTCCTGTGCCACATGTCATAGCTGCTGGAGTTTTGAGACTGGCCACTTTGCTACAGTAGGATGTGAGGTAACAAAGCAGATTTTGATAATTCTCAGGTCTCTACAGGAAAAGGCATTTATTGTATCATCCATCTATGCATAGCTAACTTTAATTTGAGACATTTGAGACAACAGAAGCATGATCAGACTTGTAACTTAATTTTCTTCTGTGATTCTTCAGTTTGGTTTGTTTGTGGGATGTGTGCATGTACACACCCATATGCCTTTTTGATGGACACTTTTCTTAGACTGAAGTTCCACATACAAGGATATTTTGGAAAGTGTACTCATACTTGCATGTGGAAAATGGAAAACATATTGAAACTGTAAAAAAAAAGTTGTCAGAAAAGTTCCTTTTCTGACCAATTTGTAATGCAGTGTGCTTTGATTTAATTTCTTGGATTCAGTTTTTGCTTCATGAAGAAAGTTTCCTTGGTCTTGGATATGAAAAGGCTGTTGCTGAATTTGATGATGCAGTTGAATGCTTGGGACCAGTACTTGCCAAAGGTTACAGTAACATAGTGGCATTGTAAGAGAAATGCCTGAAGGCATGCACAAAAGTAAATAGGTCTTGTGTGTGAAAATATTTACTCTTGCTCTTTACATATAAATCTCTATTTGGGATATATTTTGATTGCATCTGTTCTTAGAATTGCTGAAATGTGATCTGTAAAAATGAGTTGGGTTGTTACTGCTTCGGAATAACTTAGTTAACATTTTAAAAACATGGCCATTTATTATACTAGGGAAGGTCACTTTTTTTGTTTTTTTGCAAGGATGCAATCACTCTGGTAACTGAAGCACTACTAAAATGATGACATTCCAGAAGATGAGAGATAAGAGAACAATGGTCCTTCTGTTTTGCATGGTGGCTCACTGCTGTTGGTGGTGCTGTACCTTGGAGATGGCTGCCACTCAGGCATAAAAAGGCCATTGCATAGCCTGGGGGAATGTTACAGAGCACTGTTGCTGGGATGTAGAATCTGACACAACTGTTTCCTGAACTTGTTGTACTGTTTCCACATGAGTCATTGCTCTGGGAAGCAAGTCTGAAGACCCTAAAGCTCATTTTGTGAACAGACAGAGAATATCAAACAACATTGTTAGGACTGGTGTGTGCATTCGGTATTTACTGAGCCGAATAGGTTCCCTTGCTCGAAAGCCAGTCGAATCCGACTCTAGGGTTGCGGTGCTCATCTCCGTTTCAAAGCCGAAGAGCCAGCGCTGTCCGAAGACGTTTCCGTGGTCATGTGGCCTAGTATAACTAAACACCAAGGTACCTTCGGTGGGAAGGTACGCTGTTACCTTCCTACCGAAGTGGTACCTATTTACTAGCAATTTCTTGCTTTCGAACTGCTAGGTTGGCAGGAGCTGGAACTAGAGACGGGAGCTCACTCCGTCATGCGGCACCCGGGTCTCGAACTGCTGAACTACCAACCTTCCACAGCCTGCAGTTCAGCATCTTAACCACTTGAGCCACCGCCGAATAAATATCTGAATAATGCATTTTCAGCATTATTTTCAGCATTATTTTCCAGTATTAAGTCAAATACCAAACAATCTATTCAGTAGCTGAATAGAGATACCTGAATACCATTTGGCTTTATTTGGCTATTAATTGGCTCCATTATACCCTATGGGGCCATTATAGTCCATGGCAAATCTCTTAGGGTATATTCAGTGGTTGGGGGGCAGGCATTTGACGTAGAGGCACCAAATTTGCAGCATAGCTGCTGGAGCCTCTCCCCAAAAGGGACCACCAAGTTTCAAAAAGATTGGACCAGGGGCTGCAGACCCTAAAGCTCATTTTGTGAACAGACAGAGAATATCAAACAACATTGTTAGGACTGGTGTGTGCATTCGGTATTTACTGAGCCGAATAAATATCTGAATAATGCATTTTCAGCATTATTTTCAGCATTATTTTCCAGTATTAAGCCGAATACCAAACAATCTATTCAGTAGCTGAATAGAGATTCCTGAATACCATTTGGCTTTATTTGGCTATTAATTGGCTCCATTATACCCTATGGGGCCATTATAGTCCATGGCAAATCTCTTAGGGTATATTCAGTGGTTGGGGGGCAGGCATTTGACGTAGAGGCACCAAATTTGCAGCATAGCTGCTGGAGCCTCTCCCCAAAAGGACCACCAAGTTTTAAAAAGATTGGACCGGGGGCCCAATTCAATGGGCACCCCATCCTCCATTGTTTACAATGGGGGGAAAATAGCAAGGTAATACAAGCCCAGCAGAATGTCCCAGAGAATCTCTGCAATAGAAAGTGAAGTGTGTATATGGGGTGGCAGCATGTTTGCAAGGCCAGCAGCAGAACCAGTGCAATATGTCCAGCAGAACCAGTGCCATTGCTAAAACCCAAAAGGGATAAGGTCAAATCTGAGAACCTCTGAAGTAAGGGGGGGGGTGTTTTTGCAAGGACAGCAGAACTAGGGCAATGTACTAGTGCCCAGCAGTAGAACTGAGTGCCAGTGTTGCAGCAACAGAACTAACCAGTGTCACACCAGAGAATCCCAGCAGGGTGTAATTTCTTTTGTCAGAAACAAGGGCAGTAGAAGCCCAGCAGAACACTCAAAAGTGCAGGGTGGCTGGCACTTTTGCTAGCCCACCTGAACCAAGGCCAGCCCAATGTACAGAGCCTCACCCCAAAAGAACTGCCAAGTTTGGAAAAGTTTGCACCAGGGGGTCCAATTCTAGGAGCATCCAAAGAGGGTGCCCCTATCCTCCATTGTTTCCAAAGGCAAGCAGATAAAACGACAGCCCAGCAGTTTCTCTCAGAGAATCTCTGCAGTAGAAATGAAGTGAGGTGTGGTGTCAGGGAGCATGTTTGCAAGGCCAGCAGCACAATCAGTGCAATATGCCCAGCAGAACCAGTGCCATTGCTAAAACCCAAAAGGGCTAAGGTCAAATCTGAGAACCTCTGAAGGGGGGGGCAAGGACAGCAGAACCAGGGCAATGTACTAGTGCCAAGCAGCAGAACTGAGTGCCAGTGTTGCAGTAACAGAACTAACCAGTGTCACACCAGAGAATCCCAGCAGGGTGTATTTTTTTTTTTGTCAGAAAGAAGGGCAGTAGAAGCCCAGCAGAACACTCAAAAGTGCAGGGTGGCTGGCACTTTTGCTAGCCCACCTGAACCAAGGCCAGCCCAATGTACAGAAGCCCAATAATGTTGAGCTGCCATTTGCCACAATAGCACTGCGTTCTGCTGCTGGACAGTAGAAGGTTGGCACTGGGTTCTGCTGCTGGGCAGCCACTACTTCACAGGGTCTGCTGTCCTGCAACCCCCCTACCCCTTGGATCCTGTGCTTGGAATTAGTCCTGTTGAGGTGGCCTCGCATTTGCCACAATGGCACCAGGTTCTGCTGCTGGGCACTAGTATGTTGCACTGGTTCTGCTGTCCTTGCAGAAATGCCCTTCCTTACTTCAGTGGTTCTCAGATTCTCAGATCTGACCTTAGTCCTGTTGGGTTTTGGCACTGCCACAATGGCACTGGTTCTGCTGGGCACATTGCACTGGTTCTGCTGCTGGCCTTGCAAACATGCCCCCCTTCATTTTCAACTGCAGAGGTTCTCTGGGGCATTCTACTGGGCTTGTATTGCCTTGCTACTCCCCCCCATTGGAAACAATGGAGGATGGAGGCACCCACTTTGGGTGCCCATTTAATTGGAACCCCTGGTCCAATATTTATGAAACTTGGTGGTCCTTTTAGGGAAAGGCCCCAGCAGCTACACTGCAAATATGGTCCCTCTACCTCAAACCCCCCCCCCCCCCGACTACCGAATATACCCTAGGAGGTTTGCCATTGAGAATAATGGCCCCACTGGGTATAATGGAGCCTAATATAATCGGTAATACTGAATATTTCTTGAATCTGAATACAGTGCTGGTACTAGTATTCGGGAATATTCAGGAATGTCAAATAAATTCAGCTCTTTTATACCCAAATCCGAAAATAGGGCTTTTTTCCCTTGCACACCCCTAGTTAGGACCAAAACCTATCAATTGACCTCCCTGATCTTTGTGTTACCTATCCAGGTATGTTGTTAATTCAATTATATAGACAATCTGTTTTGTTAAGGGTCCTTTTCCAGTTGCTTGACTATGAAAGAAGCAAATAATTTTTCTAGGAGCTCAAGTCAACAGTAGTTTACAAATATCTTAGCTCAGGCAACCATACACTTTAGCTGGTTTTGGTAGGCCAACCCTTTTCTTATGTGGGAGAAACATGGTCTTGAAAGTGATGTTATTGTGAGCTTTGGAAGGGTTCTGAGGCTTAGTGCAGCTATAGGAGCAAGCCCCTGCCTTTTTCGATGATTTGTCATGCTGAGCCTTGTTGGTGCTTGGGCAGTAATGAGATGTTTTTGTACTTTCAAAACTTCTTCAAGAATTGGCATAATGTCAGTGAAAGGTCCTTTTCTGTGTTTCAGGGAAGGGTTGGAATATTTGTCAGAATAAAAAAGGCACTCTTCTATGGCGGGCACTGCATTTATGGACTCAGATTTGTCAATTTTTAGACTTTCAAGAGAGTTCAGTGATTGAACATTGAAGAGACTAGTTCACATGGTTGAGCTTTTAAGCTTATTTCATAAACTTCTCAATGAAACTCATATTTCTACAAAATTTTCTTAATGAGACTGTTCTCTTATAATAGGTCAGTTTAATGAATGCTACAACACTTTAAAGACATTCTGTCAGCTGATAAGTTTTCTGACTTCCACTTTTCCTTTATTCTCTCCACAGTTAACGGGTTATTCATAATAATGACATATAC
This sequence comes from Gekko japonicus, assembly GCF_001447785.1. Classification (NCBI taxonomy): domain Eukaryota; kingdom Metazoa; phylum Chordata; class Lepidosauria; order Squamata; family Gekkonidae; genus Gekko; species Gekko japonicus. Next base: position 222,624 of record NW_015171576.1, on the reverse strand, counting down.
TTTAAATATCTCAAAATAACAATTTTGAGGAAATGCATATCCAGTAATATTTCCTGCTATAAAAAAAATCTGTATCCAAAACTATGAAATATTTGCACAGCTCCCAAAAATATATGTGGAAGCTGTCCACAACAAGTGTAGTTGTTTAGACTGGTGGACTAGGATCCGGGAGACCATTTTCAAATCCCCACTACCACGAAAGCTTGCTGGGTGACCTTGGGCCAGTCACACACTGTTTGCCTCACCTACCTCACAGAATTGTTGTTATGAGAATGCTGTAAGCCTCTTTGGGTCCCATTGGGGAGAAAGGCGGGATATGAACAAAGTAAATAAATAAAATGAAACAAGCCTGCAATTTAAGCTAATTTATATGTGGTTGTAAATCAAACTACACCTAAGTGCCCTACTGTCTACCAGTTACAGGAATAAGGAACAGTAAAATAATTCATTAGTTCTGTGCTTTTCATATGCAGATACGCACATTTTGTTGTGTATTACTTTGGGCTAGCCATTTGACTAGTCAGAAAATACTGTCAAAGCATTAACTTTTTTGTTTTAATACTTTAATCATCATTAAGTTTGATACTTAACTGAATTTGTCTGTGAGCATAAGTAGCCATGAAGCAATGAAACGAACTTTTTCAAAAAAAAATATAATGAATTATTTTCACTTTTAACAATGTTTGGCAAAGTTTCCATAACTGAGAATGTTGCACTTCATTTTGACTTTTTTTCCTGAACACCAGAGCCAGTCTGCAGTTTGAGAGTGTGAGGGAGGAGCAGGGGGTGGGGAGGGGGAGAGTGAGAGATAAAGCAGTGGCATATATTAAACAAGTCAGTTTTTAAAGATAGTTGTGCTAAGTAGGCAGCAAGGCAAATCTTGCTGTTATCGCAGAAGGTCGGGAGAAGAGGCTTTGTGAGGTCTGCCCCAATTGCTGTAGAATTTACTTATGCCCTTGCTAACAAATGACACAATATTGAATTTAAGCCATTTACGATAAAGCATATGTTACTGATGTTGAACACTTTAAGCAAACCCACAGTGACAGGATAGCATTCATGGCTTTGTGCAGAACTTAATATTTGAGCAGTCAGCTGACTAGCATGCCAATTCTAGTGTCATTAGGGAAACATGTTTAGAGTACGTGGAGGACAGTCCTTGAAAATGCAACATCTGTTTCCAGAAACAATATGCCACTGACTAACAAATCCTTTGATAGGTAATGGATGTTCTTATTTGTTTATGTACTGCTTGGGAGGCCATCTTTTGGAATTAGTGTGTTCTTAAAAGTATAAATTTTGCACCAATAGTAAATGATATATCACCGTCAAGCTCTGCTTGTGCATCTCCCAGAAGCATCTATCTAGGCGCTATCGATAGATGACTTATTGAATTAGACGGATCATTTGGTCTACCCAGTTGGACAACTCTGTGGCAGATCTTGTTTAAAGTATTCAACAGCCATGCTGTATACTTTGCCATGTACCTTGAGACCTCTCAAGATTTCCCCTCAAAGCCTGGGACTTTGGAAGCAGCAGTGCAGAAAGCATATTGGAAACGAGCTCTTGTAGCCTGAGCTACCAAAAAAAAAAATCCCTGTAGGTTCAGTGGCTTACTGTATGTGCCTAGGAAATCAGCCTTAAAGAATTTTGAATCTTACTGTAGGCAGAAAATTTTCATTAGAGGGATTAACACTGTGTGATGTTGTAGTAATTTCTTTTAAAATGACAAGCCATAGTTTTAAACATAAGTAGTAAGCTAAAGGAGTTACACTCCTTATTATTGCTCAGCTCTATTCCTGAAGCAGGAAGTAAGATATTAGGGTTTTCTCTTCTGCTTTCTTCAGCGTAGAATGAGCTTCTCTGTCTTGTCTTGCTGGTTGAGAATGTTCATGGCTATGATGTCCACTGCTGGATTTTGTGTTTTTTGTTTTTGCCTTCTTCCAGTCTTATAGTATTCTGCTAGTGGTCTTGTTTGTTTTCTAACTTGCTTGACCCCAGATGACAGTGAATTCTTGCCACTGAGAAATCTGGCTTCTGTTTTATTATCAGGGCAAGTTTGATTGCTGTTCTTCTGGCTTTGGAAGACTGACTTAGAAAATCTCCTTCCTCTAAAAATGGCACAGTAAATGAAGTATTTTTGGAGTTAGCATGTTTTAGAGCCCATTTGGAAAAACCTCTGCCTTTATACTTGAAGAATTGTACATTTCTTGAATTTTAATATCAAGATTGACCTTGTCTCTTAATTTTCTGAATAATTCCAAATGAGAAACTTAAATCATCCCAAAAAGTTGAAGAGGAGTGGAGTGAGCTGTCAGTTACTGATGACTTCAAAAAGCCTTGCTTTGAAGTCACTTGTTACAGTTGTCAGGAACCTCATTACATTTAGTTGGCCACCAGTGTAGATAAATAGCTGTCATTGGAGGATTACTACATTTCATTTTGGTGTTGTTTAGTTTGACCTGATTTGGATGGCCTCAGTTAGCCTGATATCATCAGTTCTGGGAAGCTAAGGAGGGACAGTCCTGGTTAGTCCTTTGATAGGAGCTGACCAAGGACGTCCAGGGTTGTTATGCAGAGGCAGGTAATGTCAAACCACCTCTGAACTTCTCTTGCTTTGGAAGACCTATGGGGGTCACCATAAGTTGGCTGTAGATTTACAGCACTTTACACAGAGATTGTTTAGTTCAGTGGTACTCACTCCATGGCTCATGGATATATTACTGATGGACTGTATTCAGCTTGATGTCTGACAGGGTAGACAAGCCTAGTCAGATATGAATGTATTAGAATATTCATAAGAATGTAGGTATACAAGTCTTTTAAGGAACGATAAATCTATATATTCTTATGAGGGAACCCTTATGTTGGCTTTAGAGATAAGAAAAAATGAAATAAATTTATTTGCAGTTAAGTATAGCATAGTTAATCTGGAGTTCCTGTGGTAACTATAAATAGTAAATACAGTATGGCAACCCAAGGAAGAATAAAGAATCTTGGAATAAAATAGCTGAATACTGAGAAAATGTTTTTGAAAGCTGAGCTTGGTGTCTAAGAAAAGGGAATTATATAATTGATTGTGCAGCAGTTACCCAGAAAGTCTTGTATGAATTTATCAATGTTGTGAATAATCAAGCAAATGTTATTGGTTTAGGATGTAGACAAGTTGTCTTCAGGTATCAGATGGATAAACTTGATTGTAAGTAAAGTTCTTAGTCTAAGTTAGCATTTAAAAATCAGTTATTAAAAGCACGTCTTTAATTTAATATAATATCAAGCAAGGTGTTTAGATGTTGAATCCATGGTCTTCTGTCGAGCATGTTGTTAGAATGTGGCAAGAAGCGAACATGCTTAAACTTGCTGATTTTAATGGATCTAAACATGTTTAATCTGTTGGATTGTGGCTATTGTGTTATAGTCTACTTTTATATGTAAAGAATCAACCTGGAGGGAAAAATAAAAATCACAGGTATTTGGATCCAGTTACGTTCCAAAAGACTCCCATCTTAAACCTCCATTATACTAGGCATGTCAGGTGACATAATGCTGTCCAAAAAGTGGGCAAATGACTTGAGTAGTTAAAGTATGAATATTTAAGTCTGCCTACCAGGCAACCAACATAAGTATCATGTGAAAAAAATTGTTATCATTTTCTTCCAAAAGGTTCTTGTTATGATCTCTAAGTGAATGGTCTTCTTTGCGGTCCTTGCAAGCATATAGATAAACAGTAGTTTTGGAAAAAATATTTTATCCTAATGTTTCAGAAGTTATCAGATAAATAATCTACTTGAAACATTGTCTCAAAACACTAATAATGTTGGCCAGGACCTAAAGAACTTCTTTATGCTCACCCAAGGCTTGGGTTATATTCAGTGGAGATTTTTTACTTTGGAATATTTCATGAAAGCCTCCCTCTCTTTTTTTTTTTTGTAAATGGCTTTTAAAAGTTCCTACAATATTAGAAGTAATTTCCCATGTGGCATAAAGGGACAATGTTTGAAAACCATTGAGTATGCTGAACTAATTGTGCAGTTCTCTGGATCTTGGTCTTCAGTTGATTAAATTATATATTCCGTGCGGTATAGGCTGACTTTTTAAAAACTAGAATTCCTTTGGTCCACGGATAGCAGCCTTGCTTTGCAAGTGTGTAAACACATACTTCAGATCCAGGATTGTGGCATAACATATCTGTACTAAATTATCTTGAGAGTGTACTTGAATGTACTTGCCTTTCTGGATCAGGTCTAGCTTCACCTAATCTAGTGATCTTTGCAAGAATCCCAGCAGCAAGCAAGTGCTAGACGAATAGTTTCCAACTCATAGAGCTTATGGGCAGTTTTGGAGTGTTGAAAAGGGGTAGTCAGTACCACCACAAAATGGCTACATTGGGGAGCAGGGCTGATCACAAAAGCTTCCATTGATTGGACAGTAGAGACTCCAAACCAAACACCCTTTTACAATGGGGCAGCTGTTTCAGAATGGTACTCCCTTTCAGAGCCAGAGGTGATGCCTTCGGGGTCTTCTGCAGCACTTCTTGCTCCACTGAGGTGTAGGAAACACAGGACTGGCTGTTTGCTTTGGGGAAGAAGTGAGTGGGTGCCAGAAAACACACTGGCCATCATGACATCCATAGATGCCATGGCGGCATGATGGGATCACTGTGCTGAAGTATCAGGAGAAAATGTAACAATGCCATCCTAACAGGAGTTACATTCTTTTAGACCCATTGAAGTCAGTGTGCATAGAAGGATGTGACTTTTAGGGATTGCACTGCAAATCACTTGATTTTAGATTATGTAGCCCGTTCAGCTGTTACGAAGTAATCTTGCCAAGCTTAACGGTGTCAATACTGTTAACACAGGAAATTTCATATAAATAGTTGATAATGTTTTGCATTTGCCTGTATTTTTTAAAGTTTGAGCATTTAACCTGTTTAGAGTCCACATGGTTCTGACGTCTTGCATTGATAAACTCTCATGTCAATGGCACAGCAGTTATTTTAATGGGAAATCCTCTAGTATCTTCTCAAATGTATTTTTGTTTCCAACTCTGGGCACAATGCCTGAACTACTGAATCACCCTCATGCTTTATGGATCCTTGATAACTAATCAGTTGTTGGGTGAGTATATGTATTGCTACAGGTGCTTCAGCATTCAGCTGACCTGTTTACACTCAGTGTGTCATTTCCATTTCTAGCCTGAACCTCAGGATAGTTTTTAGGATGGTTAAAACCTCTTTTTAACTGGTGCATCTAACTGTTGTTTTTGTTATATTGCTTTACTGTTGTATTGATTCAATTGTTGTAGGCTGCCTTATATAGTTATGTAGAGAGGCAGGATATAAATAAACAGTATGCCAACTTCAGCATTATTATACAAAAGGAGAAGAAACTCATTTCTGTAGAGCTCTTCCGCCAGGCTTTCGAGTAGGAGCCGCCGCCACCATCATCCGCCATCATTATTCTATCTGCACCCCCCCTTTCTTCTTAATTCCGCAAATTGACCATCTCTGGAGCGGACAATACTGGGGGTGTGAGACGTTCCTGGCATATGACAGCGCTGTAGGGATGTATATTGATGTAACTGTATATTATTATCATCACTGTTGTTGCTTAGCATAAGTTATCTTGGAACCCCATCTTGAATCTATAGTTAAATATCCTTGGAGCACCGTGGAAGGAAGTTTTAGTGAATTGTATTTATTGTATTTTATGCTGTTTTGTATTGTTCTATTGTTTTAACTTCGGCATTTATGCCCCTTGTGAGCCGCCCTGAGCCTTCGGGGAGGGCGGGATATAAATTTAAAAATAAAACATTTAAATAAAAAAATCCTAGTAATTATACAGTAAAAACTGATACGGATATTCAGTTAAACTTAACAGCATGTTGCTATACATAGGCTGCAATTCTACCTGGATGTGAAATTCACTGAATTTAGTGGAACTTATTTCTGAATGTACATGTATATTGATAGGCAGCCTATGCCTGGGTAACTAGTGTAGCTGGGTATCTTAAAGGTAAAGGTTTTCCTTGCTCGAAAGATTGTCGAATCCGACTCTAGGGGGTGGTGCTCATCTCTGTTTCCAAGCCGAAGAGCCAGTGCTGTCTGAAGACTTCTCTGTGTTCATGAGGCCGGCATGATTAAACGCCAAAGTGCATGGAACGCTGTTACCTTCCCACCAAAGCGGTACCTATTTATCTACTTGCAATTTCTTGCTTTCGAACTGCTAGTTTGGCAGGAGCTGGGGCCAGAGACAGGAGCTCACTCCGTCACACGGAAGTATGCATGCATATGAACGCTTATACCTAGAATTAAACTTTGTTGGTCTTAAAGGTGCCACCGGACTCGAACTTTGTTCTGTAGTTTCTGTTAGTAGTTTATCTCGTCTTAGTCTTAGGTGCCTAAAGGTCTTTATATTGGACTATTCAGTTTCGTGATGTGCTGTCATTTGTAACAAGTGTAAACTACGGTTGTGGCTCATTTAGATGTTACAGAAGAAGGGGACTCAGGATCGCATCCCCTCATTTTCTCTTCTCTTGCTTGCCCCAACATTCCTGTTCTCACTAAATTCCTGATCCACCAACCCATCAGGAGCCCCTTAGTCTTTTAAAAAGTACTTTGTGTTGACTTATCTCTCCAGATAAAAAATCGTTTGTTTTTTTGACATTGCACTGTGTATGCATGATCCCACACTGCTGTTTATCTGAGGAATATACCCCTCAATTTTATTTTACCTTTTTTTTTTAACTTCTAGGATTTTCAAGTAAATTAGAGCATTTCCCCCACGTTTGTAGAAACGTTTCTTTCGGAAAATGGCCTCATCATGGCAATTTTAAAATCTGCATTATGTCAAGTTCAGAATGAGATATAATGGTACTATTATATCTAATTCTGAGCCATTATAGCTAATTCTGAATTGCGTCATGGTTTGAATGACAGAGTCCACATAGTGGAGCCAGGGACAAGTGGGGCTGTGTTCTGTAAGCCTGGGGAAAGCCTCAAGGTTGCAGAAAAATCAGAGATCTTAAAAACAGTTCAGAAAAACCCAACAATCTTAGAAACAATGTCTGTTTCTTTAAGAAGTATTCCTCTGAGATCTTGCAAAATTACGTTCTGAGACCTTAGCCATTTTGGGGATCTCTAGGCAACCTGCATCCAACACTGCTGAAGATTCCAAGCCTGACTTCTGTGGCAAGGAAACAGTTTCGAGCAAGTTAGTGCCAATGTTTGGATGAGTGGGGGAACAGACTAAAAAACGTAAAATATAAGAGGGATGGAAGGTAGAGTGGAGGGAGGAGGAACAGAAAAGGTACAAAAGGAAAGCTGCAGATGGAGGAGAGGAACAGAAAAAGGGGAGGAGGAAGAAAGGGGAGGGGCTGTGGGCACCGCTAGGGGGAGGCAAAGAAGAAAAGTAAGAGGAATAGAGAGAATGGGTAAATGAGAATCCCATGTATGAGTCTTCTCTGGTCCCCCACTTTATGTTGCTATCTTCAGTGATTTTTATCTGTATGGATAACCCCTTCAGCTGTCAACTTTCCTTTTGAACAAGGATCCTGTTTCTCCCAAAATACTGACCAGGAACTATCTGAATCGTATGGAATGCAACCACTGTAGCTTGTCAAGGTTTTCACTGTACTTGTGAAGAATTTTACCATCATGTTCAATGCTGCAAGTGTAGATCTTTTTTAAAAAATGGTTTGGGAGTACCGTAGAATGGAAGTACAATATACCGTGTTTCCCCAAAAATAAGACACTGTCTTATATTTATTTTTTCTCAAGAAGACACACTAGGGCTTATACCACAAATGCATAGAAATCCTGCTAGGGCTTATTTTTGGGGTAGGTCTTATTTTCGGGGAAACAGGGTAATATCTGGCTTCTTTCAAAAAGCAAGACTAAGTTTTACAATATGAAGATCCACAGTTACTTGCTCTGTCCCTGTTATCTCTGTGAGTGATGTAATTGAAAGATAGTCTTCATATTTAGTGTGAAGAATTGAAAATTTATCCTTGAATGAAAATCCAAGTGTACTTTAACAGTAGATGGTTTGTTGGTAGGTATCAATATCACGTGCTCTGCCTTATTCTGTCATTAAAACTTTACTGCTTTAACAACAACAAAAAATCTATCTGATCGATAAAATGTATTTTTAGCTGGCAAAAAAAGGTGAAACCAGTTTGCAGAAGAAGATATTGATTTTCCTGTTAGATGCAACAATTCTTGCTAATATTGTTAGTAAGTATCAAGAATGAGGGAAATTAACAAAATTTGTTTCCCCCCCGCCTCCCTGCTAACATTTCTTTTATAGAAAGAGCCATTCTATGTAGAGAATGTGGAGTTGGAGGGGGTTGTCTACTTTTCTGTCAAAAGCCTTGGAGGAGTTTCAACCCATGCCTTAGTTCACACTACTTTTTCTCCCAGGTCAACTGATGTTCCCATTGGGCAGGTAAATTCTGCAGACATTTGGGAATCCACAGCTGCCACAGCAGCAACAGAAACATCACAACCATTCTATTCAGACAGCTCTTTCTGCACATTTGTGCCAACACGAGGAGGTCTACCGTTCCTCTCAGTTCTTTTTAATGCTTAAAACAATGGTACTCACTCTGCAGCTCATGGAGAGCAACGTTCACTATTACATCAACAAAAAGAGCCAAGTGGCTACTGTATTCCTTGTGTGCAACCCCACCAAACAAACATAATTAAACTATTAATATTGTACAAGTGGGGGACCTGCAAGGACTTGCAGGGGGATTCTCATTTAACCCTCCCCCACTATTTCCTCTTTTTAAGTTCTCTGGCAGTCCCCAAAGCCTCTCTTTTTCCCTTCTCTTTTCTCTCCTCACTCACCAACCAAGCCTACCTTTTACCTGTACCTCATCTTTAGCTAGACCCTGCCTTTCTCCACAATGGGGATTCAAAGTAGCTTACATTATTCTTTTCTCCTCCTAATAACCCTGTGAGGTAGGTTAGGTTAAGAATGTGACTGACTCAAGCCACCTAGTGAGCTTTGATGGCAAAATGAGGATTTGAATCCGGGTTTCCCAGATCAGAGTCTGAAACGCTGACCACTACGCAACACTGGCTTTCATGGGGTGGTTGCTTTTGAACAGCAACAAGCAACTGCGCTGGATGAGTCATGCAAGTTGCATGGTAGCAGGTCATGCAGTGGTTGCTGACAGGCCTGGCCATGATGAGTCCTCCCTGAAATGCCCAAACAGCCCTGGAAAGTGACCTTCCCCTGATTTTTTCTGACAGAGATCCAAGGCTTGATGGCTGGCAAATACTCTTGGCCTGGCCATGATGTGTCCTCCCTCAAATGCCCAAACAGCCCCGGAAAGGGACCTTCCCCTGATTTTTTCTGACAGAGACCCAAGGCTTGATGGCTGGCAAATACTCTTGTATTTGTCTAGCAATGATCACTGATGGCATTTGTATCTAAGACCTATGGGTGCTTTTTCTCTAATTTTAGAGGGTTTTAAACCCCCTAGGTATTTTTTTAAAAAGGATTTCAGACTTTTTGCAAACCTGTGACTTTTTTCAGGTCTACTCAGTATCCGGATTTAAGTATCTACAGATTTGGCCATGTGGAGAATTAGATATATTGTTGATCTATAACGATAACCTTTTAAATTTCTTTTGAAGACTTAACTGTAGTTGCTTCCAAGTTGGGCACTAAGATATTTTAAGTTCTTCTCACTCCCATAGTTCTAACGTTAAACCTCATCTTCTCAATTTTTTCACATACCTTCTGGTACTGTTCCACTATGGTACCTGATTTAAGGAATTCCTTACTCCTGGTTTCTATTGATAATCTCTTCACTAGCACAAAAAGGGAAGAAAAGAAAACTCCAACCCCTCTTCAGATTTAAACTTCTGTAATGTATTTTCATTTTGACTTTTTCCCCTTTCCCCTCTCACCCTCAAGGAGGACTAAGCCATTCATTGACTAATATGGATATCCCATTTACTTTCCTTGTGTCTATGGCTGGGGACATTGCTTAGTTACTTGCTCTGTGTACATCACCTAGTGCATCATCAACAACAATATTTAATATTTAGGTGAAAATATATTGCAGCCTATGTTATAAGAGAAGTAATAAAACAGGGCAACTTTTGCTGATATATTGATTTATTTAACAGTAGGATACCTGTTGACAGTAGATGGAGAGCACTACAACAAATTAGTAGGTCACCTGTAATTAGAAGTGCAGGATCAAGCCTATATTTTATTCTTCATAATCACCAGTGACTTGGTACCTCTGCGCAAGTATGAAATCTACAAATCATTTTTTTTCTGTGCAGCTGTATCTCTTTTTTAATGATTGTCCTTGCATGTGTAATTAAGATGAGATCACAGAAAGGGAATGCCAGGTTAGTAAGGAGTACTTCCTGTTTTGTTCCAATGACTTGCAATGGCAGCTTCAAATAGCAAACAAATGTGTGTCATACAATAAACCATTCTGATAGTTGAGTACAAGGAAACATGATGATTGTGAGGGTAGGAGATGGAGACTTTGATTTCAGAATTAGGAATTTAGCCTCATGCATCAGTTGATACATCCATTTCAGTTAATTGGATATAATGGGCTAATCAAATCATCACTACCATGCCATGAAGTTTACTGGGTAATATTGGCCCAGTCACACCCTCTCAGCCGTACATGTCTCACAGGGCTTTTGTGAGGGCAAGATAGAGACTGGGAGAACCATATATACACAGCCCTGAGTTCATCAGGGTTAGAGATGTAAAATTTCCGGAAATTTTGAAGCTCTGAAAAAAACCCATTTCCCCCCCCCCCCAGTTTTTTTGAGAGAAAAAATGGAAATTTTTGGAAAAATTGAAAAAAATGCTACATTAGCATTTATTTTGTCTTTTCTAGATTGAAAGTCATTCTGTTACTTTAGGAACATAAAATATGACTATGGACATTTTTACTTGGCATGAAATTATCACAACTAGCATATTAAAAATATAGTGTATCCAAACAATTATTACAAACAGAATACCCACCCACATGCAAAAACAAAACTGAAACCTTTTTATTTTCTTCTGACAATAGCACCTCCTAAAGGAAGAAATGCATCTTGTACTTGCATTGGAGAGTTCAGTTTGTAAACTAGGACTTGCTTGTCCTCAGTGCACAGAAATTATATAAAAAGAAATGATTTGGAAAATATTTGAACACCTTGTCTTAAAATATTTTATTCATCATGTTAAAATAAAACATTCCATAATCAATTTCTTTTCTTTTTTCAATTTTTCCAGTTTTTCGGGGGGGGGGGAAGGCTTCAGGAAAAAAACGGGGAAAAACCGTTTCCCCCCCGAATTTTTCCGGTTTTTTCCCAGGCCTTCACATCTCTAATCAGGGGAAGGCTGGGATAAAAATTTGAGAGAGCAATCGAACAATCTTTTCCCCATTCAAATAGAATGTTTAAACCACAGTCTTATTTTTTAGCTGTGTTTTGTTTTAGATGTAATCTGTCAAGATTTCTTGCTAAGTGGCTGTGGATCTGGAACCGATGAGTTCTGCTGTTAAAAATCATTGGTTGAGCAGGCTTTAAGTCTGTGCACACACCTGTCAGTAATGGTTTGGTCGATCAGCTTGTATTGGGTCATAGGAGAGATATTCCTGAAATTCCTTGTCGAAAGATTGCACAGAATTGATAGAACAGGAGATAATTTAACCTTTTACCTTTATTTTAAAAGACTTCTAAGATGGAGGTTCTAATGCTGTCACTTATTGGGCTAGATATTGCAAGTACTAACAGCTCTTATCTCACTGGCTGGAAGATCAAGTGCCCAATAGGTTTTGTTAATTGGAGTGGGTTTTGTTAGTATTTTACTTTGGTCTTATATTTATTTTGGCCAAAGTATGTTTATGATAAGCTGCTGTAAAAGTACCATGAATTCTAACTTGGTCTTACCTATGAAACATGCACAGGCTTGCTTCAACAAATGTTCATTATTGCGGCTTTTAAACATGTTTTGATTTAAAATGCACCTGTTTGTAATAAAATGCTGAATGTAACTATGCAATTAATGAAAAAATGCATTGCACTATAGCAGCTAAGCCATTATTCTTGCCTTTACTGAGAGAGCTGGCATTTAGTAATGACAGCTTGTGGTGAGCAATGTGAACTTTACAACTTGTGTTAAGGTTTCTATGGTAACACAGTAGAAACAGTAATTGACACTAGATATGTGCATGTGCATATGGGCGAGTTAATGCTGCTCTGTGAACTAGGTGCTTCTTTGCAGAACCTTGTTTTTCATATCTTATTCACACATCTCAACTACAACTGTAAAAATGCTGCATACATTGAGGAAGGATGTGGGATGGCATAGTGAAAATCATTCCTTTTTGACGTACGATCATACTTTTTGCTAGTAGTTTAGTATATGCCTTTTGTGTTTGTTTTTCTTTACTGGATCACAGTACATAGAATATGGGCTGATACAGGAAAGTGATGCAAGAACAACTGAGGACACATTTTCCCATTGATTTGTTCACTTGTCCTAGGATTCGACTGAACATTCGAGTGTATTATAGCTATGTAGCAATTTTGAGCCTGTTTAACTTTTGTGCCAGGCCACATAATGATTTATATTATAGCTGGCTTTTTGAAATGTTGCAGTAATGGGAAACCCAGACCGAACAGAATTAGGACAGATAAAGGCTTTACGTGTCTCCAGTGGGTGATTTAAACGTACTGCTGCCTAACAGACAAGAACTAGAGATTTTTATTATAATACTCCACTTCTTTATTTTTTCCCTGTATTTTCAGCACAAGTACGTGAAACATCATTAAATTCTTGGAAGTGCTGACATGGGAAACTAGTACTGTTACCTTAATGATACAGAAGAATCATTTTGCTGCCCTCACCTCAATTTGCTGAATTACTAACCTGTTTCTGATGTCTATTAAAATACCACTTATGCAGAAAGTTAACTCATTTTCATAGTAAACCTGCCTTTAAAAGCAGGAAT
>NW_015171576.1:206264-209603 GCF_001447785.1 Gekko japonicus | reverse complement strand
GCTGAAGGGTGATCAGTGTGACAAATGCAGTGGTATATATGAATTAGTATTCTGAAAATGAGGGTGATTATTATAATAGTAAATATGTTAATGTTAGCAGTTTGATGCACTGGACAACAGCTAGGTAACAGTGATTTAAGACTGCCATATTAGCATTTTGTGTCACATAAGAAAATAAACATTTCAGTTTTTTATTTTATTTATTTTCTTTGATCTCCTTTTGAAAGTTGTTTTTTTACAAGTACAGTAACAGTGTGTAATTGCCATATTAGCATTTTGTGTCACATAAGTTTTTTATTTTATTTATTTTATTTGATCTCCTTTTGAAAGTTTTTTTTTTTTTTACAAGTACAGTAACAGTGTGTATAATCCCAGTCAATGTAAGCATAAACATAACTATGAATTCCTGGTAACAGTCTAGGTTTTATTTATTTTTAAAAGTAAGAATTAAGGTTTGCTGAATCTATTTTTATTTTAGCTCCATTTTAATTTTGTTTGATTGAAAAGAATAGTGGACATACTAGAGAGTGGAAGATAAAACTAATTTAGCATATTTTTGTTCAGCTCAACCTTGCCAATAAAAAAAACAGTGTTAACATTTCATACTGTGAATAGGAGAAAGAAGGTAAATCAAACTTGTAAGCTGGTAATCAAACTTTCCCTCTTTTATATAACTGACAGCCAGTGCACCTCAATGAAACTTTTCAGTATATGCAATAAACAGCATGTTATATCAGACAAAATATTTTCTGGAGTCTGGAGTGTGTGTGTGTATGTGTGGTCAACATGACCTCATAAATATGGTGTGTAGTAATTTTATTTCTCTGTATATTCTAGCTGGAATCCAGCATATCTCAATAGTGTTTGTAGTGGTCTAGCTCCTTTATTTTTGAAAATTGTATGAAATATGAAGTGGTATAGGTTTGATAAAGGAACTACACACACACATAAAAGTGGAGGACTGTAAGACTTGCAGGATGTCATCCATCTTCCCCCTCCCCTCCCCCACTCAGTGTTTGTTCTTCCCTCCTCAGCCCACCCACTTGTAGCACCTTCACCTGTCTGGCTCATGTGGCAGTGGTGGTGGCAGTGGATCCTGTTCCTCCTGCTTACCTGCAGGGTCATCTCTGCCACCCTGACTCACATAGCAGGGGACCATGGCTCTTACTTCTCTTCCCCAGAAGGGAAAAATATCTCTGTCTTTCCCACTAAACATTAATTTTTAAAAATTTCTTTGTACAAACCTTGGAGGCCCCCAGGGCTTGTAGAAAAATATTCCATCTGTGTACTTGGCCCCATGTTTTGAGGTTTTTAAAATCTTCATGTGGGCCAGATTCAGAATTAGATACATATCATACTGTTCCTTGGTTCCATCATTAACCATATGGGAGACGGCAACCAAGAAATCAGAAGGAGACTAGGAAGGGCAGCCCTGCAGAAGCTAGAAAAGATTCTTCAGTGTTTGGGATGTGTTGCTGGCAACCAACGTCAAGTTAATTCATCCCATAGTATTCTCCATTACTATGTATGGGTGTGGAAGTTGGACGATGAAGAAAGCTGACAGGAAGGAAGTAGATTCCCTTAAAGTGTGGTTTTTGAGGAGAGTTTTAGAGATACTGTGGATGACCAAAAAAGACAAATAAGTGGGTTCTAGATCAAATCAAGCCTAGAAGATAAATCCCTAGAAGGTAAAATGACTAAATTGAGGCTATCATACTTTGGTCACATTATGAGAAGACAAGAATCACTGGAAAAGACAGTCATGCCAGGAAAGGTTGAAGGCAGCAAGATAATAAAAAGAGGAAGAGCCAACATGAGGTGTGTTCACTCAATAAAGGAAGCCACGAGGGCACTCAGTTTGCAAGACCTGAGAATGGTGGTTAACAATAGGATGTTTTGGAAGTCTTTAACTCGTAGGGTTACATAAGTTGGAAGTGACTTGATGACACCCCCCCCCCCATGCAAGCCCATTGATGGAATAGATAGAATGGGGTGTTGAGCATCCCCAGTTTACAGCATAGAGATTGTTTTAAATTGAAAATGTAGATGTCTTCTAGTACATGTTTCAGTTTGCTGAAATTCTGATAGTGTGGACGCATGGATTAGAAATACTTTTTATCTGTGGGTGTTAACATTTTTTTCTAATCTGAAATTCTTGGTCAGCTGTAAAATGTTTTGTAAGTCATTATTCAGACTTAAAGATAAGAAATTAAGGAAACGTCCTTTGTGACAGATTCAGATGGGTAGCCATGTTGGACTGAAGCAATAGAACAAAGTTTAATTCCAGTGGCACCTTTAAGACCAAGAAAGTTTAATTCTGGATATAAGCTTTCATGTGCATGCACACTTTAGACCAAAATTTATTTGGGTTCTATAATGACTTTCAGTTACACAAAGGTAAGGTGGGTCAAGTGGTAACCCAAGTGTAGAGACGCATGAGCAAGTAATAGAATACTGTATTTACTCAAATGCAAGATTGTGTTTTCCCCCTCAGATATGTCATGCAAAATGGGAGGCCTCTTAAATTTACATCCAAGTTACAGTTATATACAATAATAAAATAATATTTAGGGGTATAACTGGTTGGGGAGGGGGTCACACTCATTGTACTTTCAATTATATACAGTATCTGAATAATATGCATCTGGATATTGTACCAAGGGTAATTTATTGTGCTTCCCTTGTGAAAACTAGTTTTCTGTTGTGATCTCTACTGCAGACTTAGTTTTTAGTATCCTAGTTGACGTGTAATGACAAATTATACATTTAGTTCTATAGACTATTTTAATATTAAGATTTGAAGGGCCATAGAGGGGCACACATTAGCACTAAATTAGTTCTTTAACAAAGCCAAGGTTGTGTGTGCCAAGGTTGAGGGTTCAGAGGCAGTGAGGAGGAACATAATCTTCCTCTTTCAACTGCTAACATTTACAAAATAACATTCTGGATGAGAGAATAAAGCAGAGCTCAGCTTTTTAGCTACAGTTAATAATAACTTTGTGCATGGGGTCACAATGTGTTTGTCTGGGACTATCTTTTCAAATGCCGGCAAAGCTGATCTGAGAAAAAAGCCCTAGGTGTTCCTCAGAAATGGATGAAGTACACTGCTCTGGATGAGAGAATAAAGCAGAGCTCAGCTTTTTAGCTACAGTTAATAATAACTTTGTGCATTGGTCACAATGTGTTTGTCTGGGACTATCTTTTCAAATGCCGGCAAAGCTGATCTGAGAAAAAAGCCCTAGGTGTTCCTCAGAAATGGATGAAGTACACTGCTTGCTCTGTGATTAAACATTAGCTGAAATAAGTAAAGTGATTTTGGGGGGGCTAGTTTCCAATAAA
>NW_015171576.1:196184-205755 GCF_001447785.1 Gekko japonicus | reverse complement strand
ATGAAACTTTTTTTTAAAATGAGAAAATAAGCATTAGCTTTTATGGTAGCAGTAATTACAAAATACGGTCTTTAATTTATTTTATTTAATTTATTTAACTTTCGATTTACTATACCGCCCACACCCCTAGGGGTCTCTGGGTGGTTTACACTGTAGTGGTTCTAATAACCCGTCTATCCCTAACTTGGGCCACACATATGATAGGGGAGGGAAGCCTACCAGCACCCTAAGTTGGAGGGCTTCAGTGATGGTGTTCTCCGGTGTGGCTATTTCTTTCTCGGCGATCCCTCCTGGCACTTCTTTCCGGCGACTGCCATTTGGTCGATCGGTGGGACCGCGCAGGCGCCCGAATCGACGCCTGCTTCCTGGTCCAAGGCTCTGTCCGATCAGGCTCCGCCTCGTCCTGGTGCCGCGCATCATCGGACGCCCCCAGTATCTCGCCTTCCGCCGTTGCTGGCTGCAGGATGGTCCCGTCGCCGCCAGGGATCGCTCGGTTTGTGCTGCGGTCTCGTCGTCGCCAGGGATTGCTCGGCCGCCAGATGTTCCGTTGCCGCCATTACCACCGGTAATTCTGCCGCCGTCTGCGCCGACTGTGCCACCTCCACGCTCCACACTTCTCATTAGAGGCGGGTGCCCCCTACCCTTCTAAGGGTAGGTACCCATTCGCCTACTCGCATAGCAGTTAACAGCTTTCGGCCCGCTGGGTTGATAATATGTGAAACTCTGAATACGGAAAACCTACTATGGCTCCTAAATTTTTTATCTGGCTTGTAGAACTTTTCATAAAAAGTTGTTACACATTGGTTTGGTCAGCCTCTTAAGTGCAGAGGCAACACAAAAATACTTTACATATCTCAGAACTAGTGTGTGCCTGCAGAATACCCTGTAGTGTGAGAGGGGAAAATGGTTCCTTTTCATATCTTCCTGTATACGATTTTGGGAGCTACAGTTGTTCACAGTGGCAATTATGAATACATGGAGTGTATTTGGTGATCTTTTAATACATGAAACACCATTCAGTGATAAACTCTGTTCTTGCAGATGGTTAATTTCTGAACAGAGATGAAGCTCAAGTATAGACACTGATATTTGAAATGTAATAGTGTTGGATTTTCCTGTGAAGATGAAGGTTAAAATGACAGGAGATGTGTAGTTTTAAAGAATACTGCAGTACAGAGTGATTGCTGCCTTTCAGGACAAAGACAATGAAGCAGGAAAAAGATAGGTTTAATTTGCATTCATCCCTCTCCCATAGACTTTGTGGCAGAGCTGAGCTGCAGGCCCTGTTCTGTTGTGCCCTTTGTCTGGGCACCAGTGACCATCCAAGCCTCTGCCTGATAACATGCCCTTCTCTCAGCTTTCCTGACCCTAGAAAGGGTTTTCTCTCCCTCTTTCAGTACACCCACTGCCACCACCTGGCCTTTGTAGAAATGTCCCACTGAGAGGATTAGGGCTCCCAGTTTCCCTTCCCCTGCATTGCCGTTCTAAGGCCCTGCCTTGTTCCTGCATCTCCTACTACCCAGCATGTGGTCACCATGGCGACAGTTCATTGCACTTGCACCTGACTGGAGGTTTGGTGGATTGTCAGTTGATGGACTGCCTCCCTTTCTCGTAGTGTCTGTTTTAAAATAGCATGGTGGATCTCTGTGTGGTACAGAGAACAATTGCCAACATTAAAAATAATAAAAATATTTATTATAAAGAAAATGTCTATGTGCATACTTTCTGCACAGCCACAAGCAGAGTATGGGATCCCAAAAGAAAAGTCTAAACATGCAGTTCATTCATTCCTCACTCTGTACCTGCCCTGGCTGAGGCAGGCTCTTTCATAGGGTTGCCAGCATCCAGGTGGTAGCTGGAGATCTCCTGGGATTACAACTGATCTCCAGGCACTGATTCACCTGGAGAAAATGACCACTTTGGAAAGTGGACTCTATGGCATTGTACCCCACTGAAGTCCAAGCTGCTCCCCAACCTTGTTCCCCAGGCTCCACTCCCAAAATCTCCAGGTATTTCCTTACCCAGAGCTGGCAACCCTGCTCTTTCATTTAGAATTTACAGCATTTGAAAAGTTTCCCATTACTTTGGCATCTTTGTTCAGGCCTGCATCCCTCCACATGGCATGGCTATCCTTTACAGAATCCAAATGTAAGAGCACCTTTTGCCTAGCTGGAATCAGCCAAAAAGAGACCCTCCCTTCTGTGCTAAGGGGTTTTATTATATGCTTGCCCACCCTCTGTAGGGTCAAAGAAGCTTTTTCTTGAAGTTTCCAGGAAGGTAAATTCTATCTCAGACCTCCCAAAGCTCTCTTCCCTGTTAGGTATCAGCTTCTAGCCAGAGCATTGTCTCAAACTTGGGGTGGTCATTAACATTTCTAAAGCCTGACTGGGTGAGGTTTTACTTCCGCCTCCCTTGCCTGTTCTCTGCTAAGAGAGAAAAACTTTTTAAAGCTCAAGATGAAGGCTTTGTACAAGCCTTCAGAGTAAAACTCATTTCTCCACAGCCTTTATTACGTAGATGTGGAAGAAGAAGAGATTGGATTTATACCCTGCCCTTTACTACCCAAAGGAGTCTCAGAGCGGCTTACAAACTCCTTTCCCTTCCCCTCCCCACTACAGACACCCTGTTATGTAGGTGGGGCTGAGAGAGCTCTGACAGAAACTGCTCTTTTTCAAGAACAGCTGTGCCAGAACTATGGCTTCTCCAAGGTCATCCAGCAGGTGCAAGTGGAGGAGTGGGGAATCAAACCTGGTTCTCCCAGATTAGAGTCCACACAC
The DNA here is from genome assembly GCF_001447785.1 of Gekko japonicus. Lineage (NCBI taxonomy): Eukaryota > Metazoa > Chordata > Lepidosauria > Squamata > Gekkonidae > Gekko > Gekko japonicus. Next base: position 202,978 of record NW_015171576.1, on the reverse strand, counting down.
TTAACCACTACACCAAACTGGATCTCGAAGAGAAAACTTGGATAAATATATGGAGCAGAGGTCCATCAGTGGCTATTAGCCACAAGGAATAGCTGGAATGCTATGTCTGGGGCACCGATGCTCTGTATTCTTGGTGATTGGGGGATCACAGTGAGAAGGCTTCTGGAATTCTGGCCCCACTGGTGGACCTCCTGATGGCACCTAGGTTTTGGCTACTGTATGACACAAAGTTTTGGGCTGGATGGCCCATCAACCTGCTTCAACATGGCTTCTTTTATGTTCTCTCAAAGGATCAAAGAACATGCAAGTAAAAGGTGATTAGGGTAGGGTAGCATCCCTCACTTTGGAAGACTGTTAAGCAAAGAGAAACTTGGGAATTCTAAACTTTTGCCCCAACTCAGTGAAAGTAAATCTCCCAATTTGGAAATTTCAGAAAATGCTGTACAAGCCATATACTAGGTTTCCCTCTTTATTGTTTTGAGATGAAAATTGCAAGCTGAGAAACTTGTGATGTTCTATTTTTTTTATGTCAAGGTTTATCTATAATCATGTTAGACTATGTACTGGAGTACATGTAAAGACTGACAGGTGTAGGATTTCAGAGTGACTGTTGGGATCATGCACTTCTCCTTCCTAGCATCCTGCATGTAAATTAATCTTCTCCCAATCTATATAAGAATATGTATATGATTGCTGAGATGGGGAAAACTTACTTTCCCTGCTCCGTGATACAGGAGGTATGTTTGTCATTTCTCACATTTTTGTTTGCCTGTGACACACATAGATATGCCCTCTAATTTTGTAATATAGAAATTATTGCATAAATAGCATAAAATAAATAACTAGCAAAAATAGGTTGTCTGGTGATACAGATCGATGAGATCTTGTTAAAAAAGGCTTTCTTTATAATGGAAGAAGAGGATATTTCTTAAAGAACCTGGGCAATTCTAGAGGGTGAAGTTTAGCGAATCCATGGAATCATGCTAGGAGGATTCAGATCCATAAAGCAATTTGAAAAATGCTTTTGAGAAAACTGTCATCTTTCACTGGTATTCTTGGATTTACATAAGCATCCATGTTTGTTAACTGATGTGGTTAAACAAAATATCTTTTAAACAAACAAACAAACCTGTAGACTATCAGCCTGGTCCACACATAAAAAACTTTAAATTCTCTGTAGTTTACTCATTTCATCTTCTTGTTTGTTAATAATCTGGAAAAGAAAAACAAGCTTTCCTGCTTTATCAGGTCCCAAACAATTTCTCAATTTAGAATGAACTAGTCCAAAGGAAGAGAATATTCTTTCTTGTCAGTGGAAGAAGCTACTGCTGTTAAAAGTGAAGTCATTACTTCGTCTCTAAATCCAAGTGCTTAAGTTACTTCTACCAGTTCACTGGTGTGACTTTCTTTAAAACATCATCAGCAAACATATATTTTTTAAATGGTTCCCCCTTACCTTAGCTTTATTATAGTTGGCATTATAGATTGATGATGGCTGGATACCCATGTCATAGCTAACTCCTCTTCTTCAGCACTTAAGGTTTGACCCTGGTACCGGATATTGACAATATTTGCGAGAAAATGAGCTGGAGGCTGTGCTCGTCCCATCTTTTTTTAATACTTGTAATTTAGTTCTGTCAGTGTGTAGTTCTGTTTTTAAGTGCTCATTCAGTTTCTTCCAAATCTCAACAGCAATATAACAGCTATTTTTCTGTATTTTGTTTAAAGCTTCAGAAATGGGTTTCAGGATGCTCAGCATATGTTCAACATTTCTCTTGAGCCCAATGTTGAGGATTTTGGCTGTGACAGTGCCATCTATTTTCTCTCGATTTTGTTCACAGACTGTCATCAGAATAGGCCAGTTATTGATATAGTTCAGTTCAGTTCAATTTTATTGCATAGGGCCAATGGCCATTACAAGAGGTTAGCACTAAAAATTGTATACAATAAAATACAGTACAGTAAGGCTGATTTAGAATACTATAAAAATTACATTGTAAAACTTGTTTCATAAGGAAAAGGAACGGCTCCCATAAGCAACTGACCAATGCTGGCACTAGCTTGGCCCAAATTTTCTTTGCCGCTAAGGCAGAAAGGGCAACCTTGTATGAGACCTCTGTTTCCATATCTGCAAGTAAAAATATGACTGTTCTATCATAGTAAAGTAAAGGTAAAGGTTCCCTTTCTCAAAAGCCAGTCGAGTCCGACTCTAGGGTTGCGGTGCTCATCTCCGTTTCAAAGCCGAAGAGCTAGCGCTGTCCGAAGACATTTCCGTGGTCATGTGGCTGGCATGACTAAACACCAAGGTGCACGGAACGCTGTTAACCTTCCCACTGAAGCGGTACCTATTTATCTACTTGGAATTTCTTGCTTTCAAACTGCTAGGTTGGCAGGAGCTGGAACTAGAGATGGGAGCTCACTCTCATATGGCACACTTGGGTCTTGAACTGCTGAACTACTGACCTTCCACAGCCTGCAGTTCAGCGTCTTAACCACTTGAGCCACCGCAGCTCCTCTCTATCATAGTTCTAAGTCCTAACTGGGCCAAAATTGTGCCTAAAAATGTCTTCCTTGGAACTGAATAAAGAGGCCAGCAGATAATGACACAGGTCTTCAGGATCTGGACCTCGGCATATATAGAGGCGCTGGGCAACCGGTGTTTGAGAATAACAACCTATAAGCATGGCTGTTTGCATTGTTTGGAAATGAATAGATGTGAAAGTGAAATGTAATTTAAAGAAAGATATCGTGGACAGATATTGTGGCCTGAATAGAGATGTGAAGGCCCGGCAAAAAACTAGAAAAATTTGGGGGGAAAACGTTTCCCCCCGTTTTTTTCCTGAAGCGTTTTTTGTTTTTTTCTGAAAAATTGGAAAAATTTAAAAAAGAAAAGAAAAAAATTGATTATGGAATGTTTTATTTTAACACGATGAATAAAATATTTTAAGACAAGGTGTTCAAATATTTTTCAAATCATTTCTAAAATATATATATATGGTATCAGATTGATCTAATTTCTATGCACTGAGGACAAGCAAGTCCTGGGTTAGAAACTGAACTCTCCAATGCATTTCTTCCTTTAGGAGGTGCTATTGTCAGAAGAAAATAAAAAGGTTTCAGTTTTGTTTTTGCATGTGGGTGGGTATTCTGTTTGTAATAATTGTTTGGATACACTATGTTTTTAATATGCTAGTTGTGATAATTTTATGCCAAATAAAAATGTCCATAGTCATATTTTATGTTCCTAAAGTAACAGAATGACTTTCAAGCTAGAAAAGACAAAAGAAATGCTAATGTAGCATTTTTTCAATTTTTCCGAAAATTTCTGTTTTTTCCAGGAAAAAAAACTGGAAAAAACACGTTTTTTTTCCGAGCTTCAAAATTTCCGGAAATTTTACATCTCTAGCCCTGAAATGATCTAGTTTAATAAATTTATACCAAAGTGAAAATTTGGTTACCAATATAACTTGGCTGTCTAAAGCAGCATCGTGTAAGTGTATCTGAGCCCTACCATTAAAATCAGCATGAGAAGCTCCTCGAACAACATCTGGCAGATTATATATTTGGAGAATTTTGTTATAATTGGATTGCCATTTTGGATTTTTTAGGCTAATGGAAAAACAGATGCTTGAAAGATGACTTGCTGGAGCCGTCTTCAATTTATGCCAGTAATTAAATAAGGCTTTATATGCAGGTGCTGGAAGAGAAGGGAGGCCCAATTCGGATCTCAGCAAAGCAGCTGGAGTGTCAGGAGGTAGTACTAAAATCTCAAAACAGTCCACTACAGAGTTCCATCTAACATCTTGTGGGAGCATTAGCTTGGTTTCATCAGTTTTTTTCAGAGCTGCTGCAAAATTATTGTTATGGAAGTATTTAGCAATTTCAATGACATTAAGTCTATTTCTGGAACACTAAAGTCTTTGGCTAGGAGGTGCAGCAAATGAGCACTGCAACCATATGTTATTGGTTCTGTATTCCCTTCCTGCTCTTCTGAATTTCTTCTCATCTTGGATACATCTGCAGCATTGTCTGTGACCAAACTGTGTACTAGACATTTGAATTTTTGTTCACGTTATATAGCTTTTGCTGCCACTTCTTGTAAGTATTCTCCTCTGTGTGCATTTCCTGACATATTCTGTTGATATACAAGCACATAAAGCAGGATCATTGTGGACATTAACTTCACCCATCAAGACTTAGGCTAACAATTTTACCCTTCTAGAGCTGTTGCACGTTGCTCCATTTCTGTCATACATTTTATACAGCAGTTTCCCTGCAACATCTGCTCTGCTGGGTGGGACTGTATCCTAGTCTCAGTGTCTGAACCATATTAATGAAGTGTGGGTTTTCAATCAGATGGAAAGAAGAGTTTGTTGTGTAAGCAAACTCTTTTTCTAACCTGCTGGTTTTTATCACAGACTTATCTATGGTGGTTCCTAGATAAGGCTTTTATCTTTCTTTTAGGTGATATACTGTGGATGTGTGATGTATATGATGTGACTGGAACACTATTCTGAGCAGATAACTCTGAAACTTAGAACAGGGGGATGGTGATCTCGAACGTGGATAGTTTCCAGAATCCTTTATGTTGATGATGGATTTCCCTAAACAAAGAAGTCAATGCTGTTACTTTATTTATACAATTTCTGCTTATTTAGTATTACTCATTGTGTTCACTGCCACTTAGTACTGCTCAAAAAAGGAATATTTCCTTGTTTTCAACTCTTTGTTTCTTCATAACGACTGTATCACAATGACAGTAACATGCAGTAGTAATAACAAATATAATTTTGTTCAAACATGACAGTCCTCAAGGCAATCTTTAAGAAAAGTGATGAAATCAAAATGTTTACCAACCTGAAGATCATGACTGTTCAAACATGTTCCTTTTGTCATCTTCATCACAGCAGTTCTCATGCTGTTGTTTCATTCAAGCCACCAGGCCTTGCATTTCTTTGTTGCCGTGTTCACATTTTGCACGCATGCCTGCCTTACCCATAGGTAGAGGAACTTCATTAAAATATTCCCAAACTGAGTCTCTTTTACGGCCTGCTGCCATTATAGTTTTTTTTCCTCCAGGGAAAGAATAATATGAGAAACCTCAGGCTATACACACAAAGATCCAAAGACTTGTAGAGTATTCTGCTTAAAAGGTTTCACTTTAATTTTTACTGCTTGTGCCTCCTTCCTCAAATTTAGCTTCTTGTGCAGATCTATTCCAATTCCAACAATCTTCTATTCATTGAATTTTTTGAAACTTAGCACTTAAGAGGTAAGGGGTTGATTATGTGTACATAGATTTGTAAAGGAACGATAGGATTAAGGTCTTTTTCTAAACTCTGTATGTTTACTTTATAAGCTTTTTGCTGTGAAGAAGAGGCATGTGATCTCTGCAGACACAAATTCACAATTTTGAGAACTGTAGAACCAAGCATCTGTGATAATATCTTCTAGATAGAAAAATTGCCTAATAATCTTACAGAAACCTCTGGCAGAGCATGACATTGTGAATGGATTAATGGAATTCATTTACCAAAAAATGTAAACATTGCATGAATATACAGCCTCATGCTACATAATTAAAAACTAATCTTTATTTCTTGATGGAATAACCTTTGGACTCAGTGTTCCCTCTAAGCTGAGTTAGTGTGAGCTAGCTCACAGTTTTCTTAACCTCCGGCTCACACATTTTTGTCTTAGCTTTGGAAGAATGGCTCAAGAGCAAACTAATTTATGCAGTAGCCAAATTGCTCACTCACAACTTTAATGCCAGTACCTCACAAAGTAGAATATTTGCTCACAAGACTCCACAGCTTAGAGGGAGTATTGCTTGGACTATATGTATCTTAAATAGAAAACTACCTTTAGATAGATTTTTCCTTAAAAAGCATTTTATTACAAAAATCTGATTTAAATTTTAAACTGTTTTATATTTTTATTTTTTAAAAAAACAGCATTGCTTTTTATCCACCCTGTGAATTATCTTAGTCATTTTATCGCTTGAAATTTTGCATGAAGTGACCTACTGGAATTAACAATTCATATACTTTACCATCAATCCCTAAATCTTGTACTTGAGTTCTGGTAGTGCTACTCTGTTCCAGTGAATGCTATGATCAAATTGGTAGATTAAATTCCTTAGATGGTAGACGAGGAAATAAAGACACTAAAATATCAAATTCCTCCTTGCTGTGGTGTTAGGAGCTGGACAGAAAAATTCAATATATGTCTCATTTGCAAGATTTACTTTGTAAATATTGTCATGCAACCTCTTGTTTATTCTACTTTCTTAGTTTAGTTTTGTGGTAGAGAGATGGAATCATTGTGCTTGTAAATACAAGGGCATCAGCAGGTGAATGCCAGTGTACATGGAAATGTATTCTTCTGTTGTTCAGCTAAACTTCTGTAACCTAAGGATCTTCTTTGTGGTCTCTGTGCATCACACCTCTGGGATATAGTGCGCCTGCGCCAACCCTGATCGGTATAATGGAAAGCAAAAGGAATTTTCATGCCCGCTCCTCGGTCATGTACCGGGTTCCACTGTGCATAACCAAGGGAGGGGCATGACAGTCCCGCCAGTTCTCTTCTGACCGCCGCGCTGGTAGGACTTTCTCCCCCTCAGTCAGTAAAACTATACTTTTTTGGGCCTTTAGGCCTTGTTTTATTCAAGTTTAGTTAGTTAGGAGAGTTTTTTTCAGTTAATGTTCGTTGGACTTTATTTCTCTACCACCCCCTTTCCCCGGCCTATGGCCACGCGGTGGGGTTTCTTTAAACGGTGCTTGGAGTGCGGCAGT
>NW_015171576.1:110630-195909 GCF_001447785.1 Gekko japonicus | reverse complement strand
CTGGTTTTTATCACAAATTTATATATGGCGGTTACTGGATGGTTGGCTCCTTTCTTTTAGGTGATATACTGTGGATGTGTGATGTATATGCGACTGAAACACTATCCCGGACAGATAACTCTGAAACTGTAGAAACAGAGGATGGTGATCTTGAAGGTGGATAGTTTCCATAATCCTTTATGTTGATGATTGATTCCTCTTAACAAAAAAAGTCAATGCTGTTATTTTATTGTTTATACCATTTCTGCTTATTTAGTATTACTCATTGTATTCACTGCCTCTCAGTACTGCCCAAAAAAGGAATTTTTGCTTGTTTCAACTCTTTCTCTCTTCATAACAACTGTATCAAAATGACAGTAATTTGCAGTAATAATAATACGAAATATAATTTTGCTCAAACATGACAGTTCCAAGGCAGTCTTTAAGAAATATGATGAAATAAAAACGTTTATCAACCTGAAAATCCTGCTTGTTCAAACGTGTTCCTTTTGTCATCTTCATCACAGGACTTCTCATGATGTTTCATTCGGGCCACCAGGCTTTGCATTTCTTTGTTGCAGTGTTTGCATTTTGCATACATGCATGCCTTACCCATAGGTAGATGCATTTCATTAAAATAGTCCCAAACTGTATCTCTTTTACAGCCTGCTACCATTATAGGTTTTCTCCTCCAGGGAAAGAATAATATGAGAAACCTCAGGCTATACACACAAAGATCCAAAGACTTGTAGAGTATTCTGCTTAAAAGGTTTCACTTTCATTTTTACTGCTTGTGCCTTCTTCCTCAAATTTTGCTTCTTGTGCAGATCTATTCCAATCCCAACAATCTTCTATTCATTGAATTTTTTGAAACTTAGCACTTAAGAGGTAAGGGGTTGATTATGTGTAAATAGATGTGTAAAGGAACGATAGGATTAAGGTCTTTTTCTAAACTCTGTATGTTTACTTCATAAGATTTTTGCTGTGAAGAAGAGGCATGTGATCTCTGCAGACACAAATTCACAATTTTGAGAACTGTAGAACCAAGCATCTGTGATAATATCTTCTAGATAGAAAAATTGCCTAATAATCTTACAGAAACCTCTGGCAGAGCATGACATTGTGAATGGATTAATGGAATTCATTTACCAAAAAATTTAAACATTGCATGAATATACAGCCTCATGCTACATCATTAAAAACTAATCTTTATTTCTTGATGGAATAACCTTTGGACTCAGTGTTCCCTCTAAGCTGAGTTAGTGTGAGCTAGCTCACAGTTTTCTTAACCTCCGGCTCACACATTTTTGTCTTAGCTTTGGAAGAATGGCTCAAGAGCAAACTAATTTATGCAGTAGCCAAATTGCTCACTCACAACTTTAATGCCAGTACCTCACAAAGTAGAATATTTGCTCACAAGACTCCTCAGCTTAGAGGAAGTATTGCTTGGACTATATGTATCTTAAATAGAAAACTACCTTTAGATAGATTTTTCCTTAAAAAGCATTTTATTACAAAAATCTGATTTAAATTTTAAACTGTTTTATATTTTTATTTTTTTTAAAAACAGCATTGATTTTTATCCACCCTGTGAATTATCTTAGTCATTTTATCGCTTGAAATTTTGCATGAAGTGACCTACTGGAATTAACAATTCATATACTTTACCATCAATCCCTAAATCTTGTACTTGAGTTCTGGTAGTGCTACTCTGTTCCAGTGAATGCTATGATCAAATTGGTAGATTAAATTCCTTAGATGGTAGACGAGGAAATAAAGACACTAAAATATCAAATTCCTCCTTGCTGTGGTGTTAGGAGCTGGACAGAAAAATTCAATATATGTCTCATTTGCAAGATTTACTTTGTAAATATTGTCATGCAACCTCTTGTTTATTCTACTTTCTTAGTTTAGTTTTGTGGTAGAAAGATGGAATCATTGTGCTTGTAAATACAAGGGCATCAGCAGGTGAATGCCAGTGTACATGGAAATGTATTCTTCTGTTGTTCAGCTAAACTTCTGTAACCTAAGGATCTTCTTTGTGGTCTCTGTGCATCACACCTCTGGGATATAGTGCGCCTGCGCCAACCCTGATCGGTATAATGGAAAGCAAAAGGAATTTTCATGCCCGCTCCTCGGTCATGTACCGGGTTCCACTGTGCATAACCAAGGGAGGGGCATGACAGTCCCGCCAGTTCTCTTCTGACCGCCGCGCTGGTAGGACTTTCTCCCCCTCAGTCAGTAAAACTATACTTTTTTGGGCCTTTAGGCCTTGTTTTATTCAAGTTTAGTTAGTTAGGAGAGTTTTTTTCAGTTAATGTTCGTTGGACTTTATTTCTCTACCACCCCCTTTCCCCGGCCTATGGCCACGCGGTGGGGTTTCTTTAAATGGTGCTTGGAGTGCGGGCAGTAAGATCGCCCCCCCCAACGGACATTCACTTTGCCTTTTATGCTTAGGGGAATCGCACAGAGTAAACTCTTGCGCCCATTGCTCCAAGTTCTCCAAGCAGACCAGGAAAAATTGGGCTGCTAGACTGCAAGTGGCGCTGATGGAAGTAGCACTCTCTCCAGTGACGCCCTCATCTCAGGAGATGTCCAGACATGCATCGATGTCGACACCAGCATCGGAAGCAACAATCGCCATGTCTTTCACGTCGACCTCCATTGATTGGTGCTGAAACGCCCGATTCAGACACAACAGTCCGAAGCCCATACTCCTTCTAAAAAACGTAAGGAGGGCAAGGACGCTTGGCTCATCAAGCTTAGGAAGCACAAGAAAGGCGCTCGCGTAGCTGCTTCACTTGATTCAACAAGCCAAGGGCGGCCACAAGGTGCACTTTGCTATGCCCCATCCAGTCCCTTGACTTCGACCAGGAGCTGGACTTCTCAGGTTCCTCGATCACCTGATGTCAAGAACCTGCACTGAGATCGAAGGACACATAATGTTGTCCCTTCACCTCCATTCATCCCCGGTGAGCGAGATCAATCTCAGATGCCTATTCCGCCCATGACGTGGGATCAGCGCCAATGGCAATATTTATATGGAGCCTACCACTTTTGGGGATCGATGCCATGGCTCCCTTGTCCCCCCATGGAGTGGGATTGCCAGTCTTCCTTGTCCAGAATTTCTCGGTACCGTGATCCCTCCACGGCAACGGAATTAGTTAAACCTTCCCAATCGAGACCAATAACTAAAGGTCCACGTCTTCAGCCGTCGGCACCGAAAGCTCCCATAGATCAGTCGGAACTTAGACCTTGGATGCCGATCCTCCAAGCATCGTTCTCCGAACCCTCTAATCCATCCAGCAGCCCCAGCTCTTACTCGGATGAGGAGAGTCCCTATCCACTGATAGAAGCGTCCCCTCAGCAACAAGTCGAGGTCGAACTCCCTATTTCACTGTCGGAGGACGTTAAACCCTATGGGGACTTTATTAAACGTATGGCTCACACACTAGCTCTGCCCACCATCCAGCCTCTGCTGATGGTCACGGACTCAGTCTTCGATATTGTACAAATGGACACTTCGACAGCGGTTGCCCATCCCATGACGTCAGTCCTTTTGCAAACAGCCAAAGCCCCCCTGGAGTTATCGTTCCTCTGTATCGTTCTCCAATAAGAGGTTGGATCGTATGTATAAGATTCAAGAATCTGGGGCAGAATTCCTTTTCTTTCATCCAAAGCCTAATTCATTAGTGGTTACGTCCTCGACCAAAGGCAAGAGTACTCACTCTACACCTCCAGATAAAGAGGGATGGAAAATTGATTATTTTGGCAGAAACTTTTGTATTGCTGGAGCTCTGGGTATCAAAATCTCAAATTAAGCAGTGTACTTGGGACGTTATCAGTATTCCCTCTAAGAACAAATGTCTGAATTTATTTCAACCCTCCCAGATTATTGTAGGCACCAAGCTAAAAGCATCCAAACAGAGGGGATGCTCTTGGCGAAACAACAACTTAATGTATCCAAGCACTCACTGGACACAGCGGCAAAGATTCTCACTTCTGCAGACGCCTTACGCAGATACACATGGTTACGTTCCTCCTCCTTACAGCCAGAAACTAAAAACACTGTAGAAGTTCTTCCATTAGAAGGTGATGGACTTTTTAGCTCCACCACGGATGCAGTACTTCATGAGCTTGACAAAAGTATCAAGACATCTCGCAGCTTAGGGGTTACACCTCCTCCTAAACCGCCTAAAGGAAAACCATGGTCCAAACAATGGTCAGGTAGACCATCGTCTAAATCTTCCTCGGAGCCACACTGGCAAAGGTCTCCGAGTCGTCCGTCCCGTCCCTACGGTGGAAAACCCAAGTTTTCGTCTATCTCTCTATCTAGACCCAAAACTGCTAGGAACACTAAGCAGAGCCTTTGACTTGCACCTTCTCTCCCAACTCCCTACATGCTTGCCTTCTTACCTGTTGATCTGGGAGTCCATTATGTCGGACCAGTGGGTCCTCTCAATAATAAAAATGGGATACCTGATAGAGTTTTCCCAAATCCCTTCCACCACCCAAGTCATCGTCACACTGCCTTCAGCAGTCGTCTTAGAAGAGGTTCAACATCTCCTAAAGAGCTTCAAAATCTCCTAAGCAAGGATGCTATAGAGCCGGTACCATCAGCACAACCCACAATGGGCTTCTACTCCTGTTACTTTATGGTACCGAAGCGGGATGGAGGCCTCCAACCCATTCTGGACCTCAGGAACCCGAACTCTTTCATCATATACAAAAAGTTCAGGATGACAACGTTACAGTCCATCCTTCCACTCCTAGATCCAGGGACGTGGATGGTTACGTTGGACCTCAAGGATGCTTGCTTCCACGTTTCCATCCACCCTACCCACCGTCGTTTCCTCCGATTTGCAGTAGGCAACCGGCATTTCCAATTCAAAGCCCTCCCGTTCGGATTATCCATGGCCCCTCGGGTCTTCACGAAGGTTATGGTGGCAGTTGTTGCACACCTCCGTCTAAAGGGAGTTCAGATATTTCCCTGTATGGACAATTGGTTACTGGTAGCAGATTCAGAGGCATCCTTGCTCACCAATGTAGATCTAACATTGACCGTCCTGACGTCCTTAGGCATCAAGGTAAATCTAAAAAAGCCAATGCTGCTTCCCACCAAAAGGGTGCAGTTTATAGGAGCTATCCTAAACTCTGTCGTTTGCAAGGCTTTTCTCCCTCCTCAGAGAGCAGGGGACATTGTCGATCTAGTGACTCTATTCTGCCACCATCAACGTCATCATTTTTGCCAGACTGCACATGAGACCTCTGCAGCTATGGTTTGTATGCAGGTTTTGCCCACAGAGTCATCCCCAATCCCTTCGTCTTGTCCTCCCACCATCAGTTTTGGGCTCTCTGCTTTGGTGGACAGATCCTGTGAATTTCCTAGCAGGAGCCCCATTCCATCCACCCACGTCAACGCTCATGCTGACTACAGATGCATCCCTCAGGGGATGGGGCGCACATCTCCAGGGTCTTTGTGTAGGGGCTCGATGGGAGTCCCATGTAGCACATAATCATATAAATTTCCTGGAACTCCTGGCAGTGCTGTACGCACTCAGGTGTTTCCGACACCTAGTGACCGAGCAAGTGGTCACAGTTCTGACAGACAACACCACAGCCCTGTATTATATCAACAGACAGGGAGGTACGATCTCCCAGGGGCTACGCCGCCTAGCCATAGAACTATGGGTCGAGTGTCAATCATGGAACACGTTCCTAAGGGCTGCTCATCTGCCAGGGCTGAACGTTCAAGCAGACTTCTTGAGCAGAGGAGGGGCAGTGGAGCACGAGTGGGAGATCAATTGGATTTATCTTCACCCAATCTTTCATCTTTGGGGCCATCCAGAGGTGGATTTGTTTGCGACACACAGCAACAGAAAATGTCGCCTGTTCTGCTCCAGAGCGGGGATAGATCCCCTATCCTTGGGAGAAGGTCTTCTGGTTCCGTGGTCACGTCTTCACGTGTTTCTTTTTCCTCTGATTCCTCTAATACCCAGAGTACTAGTCAAGTTAATGCAGGAAAAACCACGCTGTCTCTTAGTGACACCATGGTGGCCCTGACAACATTGGTTCTCCACTCTGCTCCAGCTATCCAAGGGCTCCTTTGTTCACCTTTCCCTGGCTGCAGACCTCCTCCTCGCAGAGAAGGGTCAGATTCTGCATCACGATGTGAAGCATCTCAGGCTCACGATCTGGAGGATCCTTTTCGATCGGTCAGAGACAGAATAGATCAGTGATGGCGAACCTTTTAGAGACCGAGTGCCCAAACTGTGACCCAAAACCCATTTATTTATCGCAAAGTGCCAACATGGCAATTTAACCTGAATAATGAGGTTTTACTTTAGAAAAAACAACTCATACATTAACTTAAGATGATCCAAACAAAGTAAGGAAAACAATCCCAAATGCTTTCATTTACTTAAAATTATTTAGCAGAGAATTCCACACTTTAATGACGGTCTGGGCCTGGCTGGGCCAATGGCACGCGTGCCCACAGAGAGGGCTCTGAGTGCCACCTCTGGCATGCATGCCATAGTTCGCCACCACTGGAATAGATCATGTCCTATTGAATTGTCGCAGACGGTCTACCCGGGTTTCTTACCCTGGGAAGTGGAAGAAATTCTCGTCTTACCTTACCTTGTCAGGATTGCCACCACCACCATCTGACCTGATGGCAATCTTTGGGTTCTTATTGTCTCGTTTAGACATCAGACTCAGTTGTGCCTCGCTTGAAGGTCTATTTAGCCACAATTTCGGCCAATCACCTGATGATTGACGGTCACTCTGTCTTCTCTCACCCCCAGACCAAGAAGTTTCTTAAAGGTCTGACCTACCTCTTCCCCCCGTCATGTGGACCCATGCCAGCGTGGGATCTACCCATGGTGCTTGCAAGGCTCATGGACAAACCATTTGAACCGATGGCTACTTGTAGTCTACAGCTTTTGTCGTGGAAGACAGCCTTTTTAGTCGCGGTTACCTCCACCAGGAGGATGGGCGAGTTATCGGCACTCCACTGTGACCCACCTTATTTGAGTTTTCATCATAATGGTGTCACGTTGGCTCCAGATGTTTCTTTCCTGCCGACAGTTGTTTCTGAGTTTCACCTGGAAGCGGACATTGTTCTTCCAGTGTTCTTTCTGTCTCCTTCAACGGAGGAAGAACACCATTTTCATTCGTTGGATGTCAAAAGAGCTTTACTCTTTTACCTAAATCGAACACGGCCTTTTCGGAAATCTCCCGCCTTGTTTGTTTCTTATGCTCTACCCTCTCAAGGGAAGAAGCTGTTGTCCCAATGTCTATCCAAGTGGATTGTGGAGACTATTAGGTTGTGCTATATGCTAGCCAAGAAGTCGCTCCCGGGTCCGCTATGGGCACCCTCTACCTGGGCAGTGGCAGCATCCACAGCCTTCCTGCGAGTTGTGGTGTTGGAAGATATCTGCAATGCAGCTACTTGGGCCACGCCTCACACGTTTGTGAGGCATTGTGCCCTCAATGTTCATTTTCATCAGCGTTCAATTGTGGGACGAGCGGTATTGCAGGCGGCGCAGATTTAGGACCTCAGCTCCCTCCTCCAGGTAGGTGGGCATTGCTTGTCAGTCTCCCAGAGGTGTGATGCACAGAGACCACGAAGAAGATAAACAGGTTGCTTACCTGTAACTGAGGATCTTCGAGTGATCATCTGTGCATTCACATCACCCACCCTCCTTCCCCTCTGCTTTTGGTCCTTCCTTGCTTTCTTTGGAGACTGTGAGGGCAGCAGTCAGAAGGAACTGGTGGGATTGTCGTGCTGCTCCCTTGGTCATGCACAGTGGAGCCCAGCATGTGACCAGGGAGCGGGTGCGAAAATTCTTTTTGCTTTCCATTATATTGATCGGGGTCGGCGCAGGCGCACTATATCCCAGAGGTGTGAATGCACAGATGACCACTCGAAGATCCTCAGTTACAGGTAAGCAACCTGTTTACATTAACTAGAGTGGGCTAATGTTATGTACATCATACAATATCATAAAATTAGGTTTAATGATTTACTATGCACTGGTTATACAAATTTGCATGTAATTTTTCATCTTAATGTATGAAATAAAAATTGTTGGGCACTTAATATAGAAGAAAGTAGAAATGTACATTGGCTGAAAGGGTTATATTTTTTAAGAGGGGGAAAAAATTGAAAGGCTGTAAGCCTGAAATACTGAGGCTGTTTTTCTCTATAGTGTGTTAATATCTGTCTTGGGAATAAAGTGAAAGTGTTTGATGTTGACAAAAATTATAGTATTTCATAAAAAACTTTGATTTTTCCATCAAGTGATGCACCTGTAGTGTGTTCTTGTTAATGCTGCAGATTTTTATCAGATCTGCATTTTCAAGGGTCCACAAATTGGTAGAAAGGGTTACCCCCCCTTTCTTTGCCATCAAGTCACTGCTGACATAGCGACACTGAAGGATTTTCAAGGCAAGAGACATTTAGAGATGGTTTGCCATTGCTTGCATCTGTGTCATGACCCTGGTATTCCTTGGAGGACTCCTATCCAAATACTGTACCAATTTGGTGTAGCGGTTAAGTGTGCAGACTCTAATCTGGGAAACCAGGTATGATTCCCCACTCCTCCACTTGCAGCTTCTGGATGACCTTGGGGAAGCCCTAGTTCTGTCACAGCTGTTCTTGAAAGAGCAGTTCTTGAAAGAGCTCTCTCAGCCCCATCTACCTAACAGGGTATCTGTTGTGGGGAGATGAAGGGAAAGGAGTTTGTAAGGTGCTCTGAGACTCCAAGTGAAGGATGGGGTATAAACCCAATCTCTTCTTCTTCTAGCCAGGGCTGACCCTGCTTAACTTCTGAGATCTGACAAGATCGGGGTAGCTTGGGCTATCCAGGTCAGGGCTTCCTGTTAACCAGTTTTAAAGTCCAATCCCACTGCAGTATTACCCATAAGAGAATCCTTAGACTAAAGGGTTAATATATTTGGGATGAGCAGAGAAGCATTTCACTCTACTGGGAGGTCTCATCTAAAAGCATATAAAACAGGGTCAGCTTCCTGATCTCACTCTCAATAGTTATGAAAAGACACCCTCAAATTGAGAAAAAGCCAGAGGTAGGGACAAAAAAAGGTAGATATTTTACTATTATGTGGGGAGAGAATTCTGAGGGGGTGACCCATTGTGGTCCAGCAGTCAGAAGGATGGGCTTGGGTTCAAATCCTGTTCAGCTATGATGCCCTCTGTGTATGCTTGGGCAGTCATCAACCAGAACTCATTGGAGGAAGGGTGGAATAAAAATGAGATAAACCAAACATTTCTCATGATCAGAGGGAAAATATTCCCACCCTTCTTATCAAGGTGCAGAAAAGTCTCAGATGCTGATCATGGTTCTCTAGATTCTAAGCACCTGAGGTTGATTCCCAGGTTGGCTCTTGAAACTAAATAGTTGACAGTGAAATTAAAGTTCAAAAGTTCTCACCAAAAGAAGGAATGTAAGACAGATAGGCATAATAATTTATTTCCTTTATTTCCTTTATATCCCACTTTCCCCTTCACTGGGCTCCCAAAGAGGCTTGCAACTCTCTCCCACTCCACATTTTGGTTGGGCTGAGTGCATGTGACTGGCCCAGTGTCACTCAGCAAGCTTCCATTCCAGAGATGGGATTCAAACTTGGGTTTCCCAGATCCTAATTCAGCATTCTAAGCACTATGCCATACTGTCTAGGTTGCTTCAAAGAAAAAGTATGAAGCAAAGTTGGTTCAGACTAGAAAATCAATATGTACACTGTAATCTGAATAAAAGAAATTAAAGGATTTCATGGAAAAGAATAGCAGAGGCAAAAACCTGTAATCCTTGCTGGCCTCTTCTGAATTTGAGATCTAGAAACATAGTCATTTCCTTATGGAAGAGGAGGATGAGTTTATACCTCCCACTTTTACCAGAAAACAGAACATGGGGCAATAGAAAGAAGTAGATCATTCTGTAGTTCAAACTAGGTATGGGGGAGTGGTAAATGCTTCATTGAGAGTGGGAGTTGTGCCGTTCATGCTCAAAGAGGCAGTGATTTAGACCTGCTTTGAAAAACCCTGCCTGAGCCCTACTATGTTGGAAAATTTCCAGCCAGTCTTCAATCATCCATTCTTGTGCAAGATGCTAGAATGGGTTGTGGCTTCTGAACTCTAGGGGTTTTTTTGGAAGAGACTGATTTTTTAGTCTTATTTCAGTCTGGCATCAGGTCAGGATTTGGAACCAAGACTGCTTTGGTCACCTTGGTTGATGACCTGCACTGAGAACGAGACAGAGGGAATGTGACCCTGCTAGTTCTACTAGATCTCTCAGTGGCCTTCAGTACTATCAACCACAGTATCCTACCTCTCAGCACTGGGACTAAGGGGCACCGTGTTGTAGTGGTTTGAGTCCTATCTGGGGAGGGAGGGGTCAATCTCAGAAGGTAGTGTTGGGGGATTCCTGCTCTGCCCCATGGCTGCTGCCCCATCTTATTCCCCATACTACTTAATATCTATATGAAGCCCCTAGGAGAGATCATTAGGAGGTATGGACGCAGTGTCACCGATATGCAGATAGTACCCAGCTCTGCCTTTCCCCCTAATCCCCCCCCCACATCTAATTCTGAGGATACCATTGATGTTCTGAATCACTGCTTGGTGTCAGTAATGGGCTGGATGAAATGAACAAATTGAAACATAATCCTGACAAGACAGTTATTACACTGGTTACTGATCAATTCCCAAGCCCAATTCAAGATGTTGCTTTTGTCCTTTAAAGACCTATATGGCTTGGGACAGAGGTATCTGAAGGACTGTGTTCTCCCATGTGTTCCTGTCTGGGAATTAAGATCACAGGGAGAGGCCCATCTGACTGTCCCCCACAATTATGGAACAGGCTCTCCAGGGAGGTGCCCTTGGCCCTCTCACTGTTTTTTATCTAGGACTGCATTTGACTGATGTGCAGCCCTAATTGTGACCTTTTCTATGGTTTTATAATAGTTGTTTTGTTTATGTTGTTTTATTGTGCATTTTTATAATTATTTTGCTTATATAGTGTCTTGAGTTTTGTAAGGGGGTCAAGCCCAATTCAAGATGTTGCTTTTGTCCTTTAAAGACCTATATGGCTTGGGACAGAGGTATCTGAAGGACTGTGTTCTCCCATGTGTTCCTGTCTGGGAATTAAGATCACAGGGAGAGGCCCATCTGACTGTCCCCCACAATTATGGAACAGGCTCTCCAGGGAGGTGCCCTTGGCCCTCTCACTGTTTTTTATCTAGGACTGCATTTGACTGATGTGCAGCCCTAATTGTGACCTTTTCTGTGGTTTTATAATAGTTGTTTTGTTTATGTTGTTATGATAATTTTGCTTATATAGTGTCTTGAGCTTTGTAAGGGGGTAAGGCAACTAGAAAATGTTTCAAAATAAACAAACATCTGAAGCCATCATAACACCAGATTCTGGATTACCAAATTTTGCTAAGTAAATATCTCTTAAAACAAAACAAGCAAGTATTTGCAACACTAACCAAAATGTTATGTAGTCTTAGCAGTTAGAAATGAAAATAGGTTGCTCTTTCACCCTTGAATGAAAAAACTGAGTGCTAGTATGTCTTTCACCAAATATTTCTAAATGGGATATAAGATGGCTGTAGCCATATATGCGTGATTATACTTCAAAAGTTCTTTTTTGCCACAAGAAAAGCCGAATACTATAATTTTGTATGAATTCTGATAGCAGCTATACAAGGTCCTGGATTTGTGTGACAATGAAAAAATGTTATCCAGAGGGGGCAGTGGCGCATTGTCGCGGGTGTTCGTTCGGGCTGCTCCCGATCAACCCTGTCCTTCCTTGTCTCTTAGAAGCTCCCTGGGGTCCTCAGGACCTTTGTTTGGCTTCACCAGACCTCCTGGAGGGAGGCTTGGGGCAGGAGACTTGCTCAGATACCCCATGAGTGGTGACGAATGAGGGTGGAGGAGAATGTTTCGATGCAGAGACAGGGAATGGAGCAGACATGGCCGCCATGAATTGCAAAGACGTGACCGCCCTTTTTAGAGACTACCAAAATAATACAAAACATAATATGCAGCAAAACAAGGAATTAAATGTGAGTACGAATTCGAATTGTAAAATCTGACGCTTAGTATTGTAAAAAAAACCCTGAATTACCCCCATTATTGGAAGAATGTCCGGGAAGAGAAACAGGGAGTAAAAAGAACTTTAAAGATATCAGTGGGGTAAAAGGTGAAATTAAGAAAACGGCATTTGAAATGGAGGGAACGGAGGAAGAGCAAAATATACAAATCATGCAACTAACCTGTGAACAGTTTAAGACGTGACCGCCCTTTTTAGAGACTACCAAAATAATACAAAACATAATATGCAGCAAAACAAGGAATTAAATGTGTGTATGAATTCGAATTGTAAAATCTGACGCTTAGTATTGTAAAAAAAAAACCTGAAAGACCCCCATTATTGGAAGAATGTCCGGGAAGAGAAACAGGGAGTAAAAAGAACTTTAAAGATATCAGTGGGGTAAAAGGTGAAATTAAGAAAACGGCATTTGAAATGGAGGGAACGGAGGAAGAGCAAAATATACAAATCATGCAACTAACCTGTGAACAGTTTAAAAAACTTTTATGTGAGGCGATTGAACAAGCAGTTAAGACAGCATTTGAGAATCTCCGGCAGAGACCACTGGGTCCCATTTTAAAGGGGAAGAACGAGGAAGAGCTTTTGTTATCGCAGCAAGATATTGATAAAAAATTAGAATGTAAACAAGAAAATTTACCACAAGATATTGTGACTCTGCCTGTAATAGGATGTGAGAGCCAAATTAATCAAGTGGTTAGTACAAAGAAACCAACAAGAGACGCTCTGGAGTTAGAAGCAGTAAAAGGAGGCTACCAAGATTCACCACGTAATAAACTGAATAGGAGGGCTAAACGGAAAATGGGGATTAATACAAGGAAAAACATAAGAAAAAATGCCAAACATACCAGAGCCAAGAAAGGACAGAAAGACAATGGAAAGACTTATCCTACAAACATGTTGGAAGTAAAAGGACAAGAGTTAAAAGTGGAACTTCACCTTTACAAAGAACTAAGATACTTAAATATGGTTCTGGCAAAAAAGAAGCTACTGAAAAATACAAGGAAAAATATAAGGAAAAATGCCAAACATATTAGAGCCAAGAAAGGACAGAAAGCCAATGGAAAGACATATTCTACAAACATGGTGGAAGTAAAAGGGCAAGAGTTAAAAATGGAATTTCATCTTTACAAGGATTTAAGACATTTAAACATAGTTCTGGCAAAAAAGAAGTTACAGAAAATCAGGAAAAGAACAAAGCAATGTGATTTGAATTTTGGATTATGTCTTTTTAATATCTGGGAGTAATGATGAATGGTTGGGAAACATATCAGTGTTATTGGATGGTTTATTTAATTTCCATAAGGATTTTGTTAAACATTGATTGTAAGTTAATTTGAGTCAGATTCAAATAAGTACACAAGGTATTTTAGTTTAAATAGAAGTTAAGGTGTAAAATAAGAAATAATGGAATAAGGAATTAGATTATAACTATAATTTAAGTTGGAACCTCGGATATTGATTTTGTTAACTGTTTATGAGTAATGATGAATAGCTGAGAAATATATTAAGGTCACATGAAGGCTGATTTTTTAAAAAATTTGGATTCTAATTAATACTGAATGAAATTTGAGTTGGACTTTAATAACTGTATTAACAATTGTATTAGTCATATTAGTTTAAACAGATCTCAGGATGTATAATAAAATAAGAAATAATGAAAAATGAGGAAATTGGATACTAGTTAGGTGATTATTGTGTAAGAATAGGTGCCTTAGTAAATACTAAGTATAAATTTTGGTAGAGTCATAAAAGGAGCTGAAAATTAGATTAATTGAAAAAACATTATATAGGTGTATAGGTGTTGGTGTTGGTTTCAATTTTGGAATCTAGAAAATGATAATAGAAGTAATTAATAAAAGTATAAAGTAATATCGGCAAAAAATCATGAGGAGACTTGATATGTCAGGTATTAATTTAGGGAAAATAAATAATTTATTTGTCTAAGGTTTTTAAGATTAAAAAATAAGTAAATGGTTTAGGTGAGATAGAAGGCAATATGTTTGTAAAATTAATTGCTTCATAGTCCGACTAATGGTATGAACTTATTGGAATAATTTGGAAATTAGTGTTATATGAATGAGAAAATGAAATTAAGTCGAATTTAGTATGTTATGTTTTGTGAGAATATTTTGGAGAACCCAAGATGAATATGTACCTTTATGTATATGTTATGTCTTGTTGTGTTTTTCTTTGTGTTTAAAAACCCAATAAGTATATTACTAAAAAAGAAAAATGTTACCCAGAATCATCTTTGGCTTTTGACATCTTGCCAGCAATGTTCCCTCTAAGCTATGGAGTCTTGTGAGCAAAAATTCTGCTTTGTGAGCTACTGGCATTAAAGTTGTGAGTGAGCGATTTGGCTGCTGCATAAATTAGTTTGCTCTGGAGCCATCCTTCTTGAGCTAAGACAAAAATGTGTGAGCCGGAGGTTAAGAAAACTGTGAGCTAGCTCACACTAACTCAGCTTAGAGGGAACACTGCTTGCCAGGCTACACACACACACATATTTTCATAATCACAAAGGCTAGAAAGTTATGTTGAATTCTGTGCCTGATGCCACATTTCATGGCTTTGCAATGTGTATTTCAGCATACTCAAGTGTCTTTCATATATTATCTCAGCTTCACACAAGCTACTTATCTGTAAGTGGCTCCTGTGTAGAGTGCCAGTTCTTCATGGTCTCTGTGCCTCACACATACGGGATCTGAAGTGTGTATGTGCACGCAGAGCCTCAGAACCTATAAAAGCATTAAAATTTTGAATACGAGTCTTCCCTCCCACAATGGCTGGTCACTGCTCACCACACATGCCCGGAGTGGGAGGGCCATGTTCATCCATCAGTTCTTCCTTAGCTGCCACCACAGCAGCTGCCTCTAAAGGGACCTTCTCATTCTCAATTTGAACTATGTATGTAAATACTATGAAAGAATTTATTTAGATGTCAGCTGTGTGTTTATGGTGCAGCACATAACATTAAAGAATTGTTCTGCTTGCTAAGGGACAAATTCTTTGCCTTTTCTCTTTGGGAGAACTCCTGCAAGCATTGCCTTAAGTTTACAAAACAAGCTGGCATGATTGTGATAACAGACTAAAAGAAGAAGAAGAAGAGTTGGTTTTATACCCTGCCCTTCACTACCGGAAGGAGTCTCGGAGTGGCTTATAATCACCTTCCCTTCCTCTCCCCACCACAGGCATCCCGTGAGGTAGGTGGGGCTGAGAGAGATCTGAGAGAACTGTGACTGACCCAAGGTCATCCAGCTGGTTTCATGTGGAGGAGTGGGGAATCAAACCCAGTTCTCCAGATTAGAGTCCGCCGCTCTTTACCACTACACCAAACTGGCTCTTATTAGATTACATTCTGTTGTGAGAAAAAACTCTTATTGCAGATCAAATGGTTGCATCTTTGTCCACAGTCACCAGTATGCCAGCAATGACAACATCACATTCCATGACTTTAGTATGAGCATTCCAAACCCAAATAACTCCCACTCTAGTCAGCAGAAACAGAGCTGTAGTGCAAAGAAGCCTGCTGAGCTTAAGAAGCAGAAATCAAATGTGTATTGCAAGGTGATGCTCCTTACATAGTTTTCCATGCAGATAAAGTTACTTTTATAACGTCATTTTAAGGTGGATGGCCACTGTTTTTTCTCATCCATTGATGAAACAGTTTTTTAAACGTCTAGTTAAACCCCCCCCCCCCCAAACTTGAAGTTTTGGTTTCTCCTTGGAATTTACAGTTAGCGCTGTCAGTTTTAATAAAACTGCCGTTTGAGCCTTTGACTAATTGTAACAAAGAAGTGTCTCTTTTAATTGCAATAACTTCAGCAAGAAGGGCAGGAGAGTTGTGTGCATTGCGAGCTGATACTCCTTACACAGTTTTCCATGAAGACTTTGAGACTAGACATATCTTTTTTTCCTAAAGTAGTGCCACAATTCCACAGGTTGCAGGATATGGTACTCCTGGTTGTCCCCCTAACCCAACAACAGATGTAAAGCGAGTACTACACACTTTAGATGTTAAAAGAGCATATTATATTAGTAGAACCCTGCCTTTCTGTAAGGAGGCACATCTTTTTGTCTGCTATGAGGACATATAAAGCGTTTAAAGATTTCATCTCAGCATTTGAGTAAGTGGATTCTAAACTGATACCCTTATGTTACACCATTTCAGAGCTCATTCAACAAGGGTAACTGTGACATCCATTGCCTTTTTGAGGAGAGCCTGCATACCAGATCTCTGTAAGGTAGCCACATGGATGCATTCCTCAAAGTTCATAAGACATTATGCAGTGGATGTTAGAGCAAGGAGAGATACAGCATTTGAAAAAGCTGTTTGAAACGCATTATTTTCATAACTTGTTTGCTCAGTGGTTCATGTTTTGTTTTTGTTACTAATAAAGTTTACTTAGCAAACTTCACTTGTTCCCACCTTCAGGGTTTTAAGCTTGCTAATCTATCCCATATGTTTGATGCATAGAGACCTGTAACTGGAGTTCTTCAAGTAGTCACCTGTGCAGTCATGCAACCTGCCCAACCTTCCCCACAACAGGTGTATGCAATTCATCTAGCCTGCTGCATCATTGGGACAAACTAATGGAGGAGCACAGCCCCGCCCACTCAGGGTGTATGCAGTGAGCCGCCGTTGTGGTAGGGGAGGCTCACGCTGAAAAGTTTTAAAGCTTTTATGGGTTCTGAGGCTCTGTTCACGCACTCTTGAGACCCCAAGTGTGTGACCACACAGATGACCACTTGATTATAGATAAGCAGCCTGTTTTTCTTTGGGTAAGAACTACTGGATCAGTCCCACCAACATGGTTGGGTATCTTAAATGTTTTTCCAGTTGTGAGAGCGCTACATGGGTAAGTGGTACCAGTGCAATGGGGAGAAGATGTAATGGGGGGCCAACATACTGTTTTGAGCAAGGGGACATAATAGATTTTGTCCAGCCTTGTGCTGATAGAAGGCACTGGCACATTGGTTATTCCCACAGATCCTTCAACTGCAGCCCTAATTTTTCCAGGAAGCAAAAGAAGGGAGAGAATGGGGTGGATCTACTTTGATTCTACTGGTGGTTGGTTTTAGAAAGTGAGAATGTCAAGGCCACTAATGCAGGAGTTTCTCCTTAAAATTATCACTAGCAGGACCTAGGAAAATACTATATCTTGCTGCTTAAGTGAGGATGATGTGCTGTTAGTTTAAACAGTTCATGACTAAGTTGTGTTGACAATTTTTAGGAGCAATTTGTGTAATTAAAGTGCCTTGTACTTCACATTTTCCTCCTTTCCCTTTCTTCTTGGTTCTCTTATGCCCATTTCTGCCATGCCATTGAAAGCTGGATTGTATTTGTGAGTGCTGTAAATGTTGATGCTTACTGTGTTCATCATGGAAAGCTATCCAATATTGATGTGCAATGATCACCTTTAGCATTACATCATGCCATTTTAGACCAGTAATTCTGTCATATGATTGCCTACTGAATATTTTGTTAGAGTGAATGAATTAGAATACTGTAACCATGCACAAACTTATTTACATTACCATAAGGAATATATTCAATTTAAGGAAACACAGTAATTTATAGTGCTGTGCTACAAAATTATACTACATAGGAAGAAGAATTTTTATCTGGTCTTCTGAAGGCTTGTTGCAGCTGGTGTGTAGCTAGGATTCACAGTGACTAAATTGTCCAGGTACAGAATTCATGATTGCTGCCTTGGTCCAAGAGAGGAAATCAGAAATTGGAGGCATCATCTATTCAATCCAGTGTTCAGCCCAGTTATATGCAGTTAGGTAAGTAGAGGATATAATAGGAATAATATTCAGGCTTACATAAAGATTAATTGGTGTGCCAAATAGTCTAAAAATAAGCATTTTTTCAGATTTTGTAACGGTGTAATTTGAGAGAAACAGCATTTTACATAAATAGTGAAATAATCACTATTCTTTTGAATAATGTTTGGAAGGGTTAAATGAGAAACCCACTATAAAAGAGAGAAGAGCAATGATATACTCTCCATTTGGAAAGAAGAAATACTAGTGGGCTAAAAAGAAACCTTCCATGAACTCACTTCTGTCCTGCAGTGCTAAGTTCAAGCTCTGGTACTGTGAAATGCTGTGTACTTTACTTACATGCTAGGTAAATGTTAGACGCTTGCTCTGTCAGCCAGTCTGTGGTTCTCAGTGCTTGGGAAGCCAGTTTGATGTAGTGGTTAAGTGTGTGGACTCTATTCTGGGAGAACTGGGTTTGATTCCCCACTCCTCCACTTGCACCTGCTGGATGACCTTGGGCAAGCCGTAGTTCTGGCACAGCTGTTCTTGAAAAAGAGCAGTCTCTCAGAGCTCTCTCAGCCCCACCTACATCACAGGGTGTCTGTAGTGGGGAGGGGAAGGGAAAGGAGTTTGTAAGCCGCTCTGAGACTCCTTTGGGTAGTAAAGGGCAGGGTATAAATCCAATCTCCTCCTCCTCTCCTCCTCCTCCTCCTCCTTCTTCCAGCTAATGTTCCACTCACAAACATAATTTGTGTTTAGAACAGTAGCATAAATTGTGTTTACAATTTACAAGATAACACCAAATCACAGTTATGTTTTGGCCTTATCTGTTGTGTGCTGCTACAAGTGTTTCACTTTTTATTGACCTTTTGAATTGTTTGCACCTCAGAAGCATACATTCTCCCCCCCCTTACTATAAATGCCAAAGGTTATGCCATGGTCACCAACTTTCACCAACTGAGAGGTCAGATAGGACATTATACTAAAAGGGCGTTGTATTATGCATTAGGGCACTTCAGTGCCCATAGTGTTCATATGATCAGTCCCATTGATATACATTCTTCTCAAAAACTCAACACAGCCTTTGCATGGAGAAGAAATTGATAAAATAATCCTTATACTAATAGCCAAGTTGCCCCGTGAGTGCGGATATATAAATCCTTGCTCCGGGGGCAGCTGGGGGCCAGGGAGAGGTTTGTGCACACGTGGGGCCGTCCCCACGTGTCCACAAAAATGCTAAAAGTTGAAAAAAAATTCGGGGGATGTTTAAATCCCCCCGAAAGTCCAAGAGCGTTCCCTGCGCATGCGTACGGAACGCTCTGCGTCCTACCTGGGTTCCCTGCGCAGGAAAGGAAATGAACGGCCGGAGAGGCCCAGCCGCGGCGGTGGCGGCGAGAGATAGGTGAGGAGGGGGAAGACAGTCGGGGAGGGGAAGAGAAACTGCCGAGGGCCCGGCGGATGTAAGCCGCGCTGGCCTCGCTTCACGGGGAAAAAAAGAAAGAGAGAGAGAGGCCTGGGGGGGAGAGAGAGAAGGGGGAGAGAGAGAGAGAGACTGGGGGGGAAGAGAGAGAACGGGGGAGAGACAGACAGAGAGAGAGGGGGACTGGGGGGGAAGAGAGAGAATGGAGGGAAAGACTGGCCCCCTCCCCGCGAGTATCGCGGGTCCCCCTCTTGTTCAAAACATAATCCTCACCTTTAGGAAACAAAAGGCAGCAAAAAGTGGAAGGACAGTTAGGGACTTGCACATTGTGAACAGAGAAGAAAACTTGCTCTATAGTCTCCTGTAGATGATTCTGTTGATACTATTCCAACAGGCTGCTAGACTTCCTTGTGTGCTTTGGAATTAAGTTAAATAATGTTAGGAGTCAGTTCTTCTGCTGTTGTTTGCTTAGCTTGCTATACATGTTACACATTGGCTTCATTCAGATATTATGACAAAACATGGTTTGTTGTTACCAGAATGAGCCTTGGAAGTCTTCCAGGCTCTGTTGGTTCTCCACCCTCTGTTTCCTCCTCTAAGGCTAAAACTATGATTTGAGCTCATGCTTTATGTAGGAAAGATAACCCATTGTAGTTTGGGAATGTGGAAGCCTTCAGTTCCCATGTCACATGTGAGGGAAGCAGGCAGAGGGCATGCATTCAAGACTTGTTGCCTGGCTTGTTCCTGTATCAAACCATGCCATTCTGTCACTGCAAACTTTGGGCTTTCTTAGTATATACTGCTCTAATTCATATTTAAAAGATGCAAAAATGAAACTACCTTTTAGCAAGCACCGCTTTCTTCTGCCCCATGATGAACTATTGGCATTTGTACAGTTAAAATCATTGGCAGTAAATTATAGTGGTGCAACTCAAAATACTTTTGCATTTCTGATGTGAATTAGAGCAAGGCTGTTAATGATAGGATGTTTTGAAGAACATTAATTCATAAGGCACCATAAGTCGGAAGTGACTTGCCTACACATACAAACACACACAAATCAAAATAACCCATTAGTCATTGTTTCCGTGCCTTCTATGTTCTTGTTCATTAGAGGAAGCATAAAAAGAGAGATCTCAGGTTTTTTTGTTCTGATTGGCTTTCATGGTAGAAATATTCTTTAGTATTGTTAGCAAAATCAAAATACTAGGCTGGTGAATGTGTCTTTTTTAAATGGAGTTTTGAGCTTTTTATAGGTATTCTGACTTGGTCAGTGGGGAAGAAGTTGTGATAGTTCATTTTACCTTTTATATTACTCTGTAGGCTAACTCCATCATAATATATTAGTTGGCAGTTGAAAGATACCTTTCTTTGCTATATTCTGTTTGCTGTGTCTAGACCCTCCAAGACAGTTTTTCAGTGCATTCCTGAGACATGTATTGGAGCTGCTTTAGAATTTATCCTTCTCCAAGGCTGTCATAAATGGCTGAAGCAAGTGTAGCTCAAAGATGCCTGGCTGGACTAAATTGGGATTAAGTTGTGTTGCCCTGATTGTGAATTTTGATTTGGTATACCAAATAAAGGTAGTAGCAAGAAGAGTTTAACCTTTTACAATAAGTAGTAGATTAATGTGTAATAAAAATGCAGTAAATAGAAACAATCTTATTAATTTTACAGTTGCTACAATACATATTTCTTTTGTGAATTGCTCTGCTGTGGCTCACCCATCTATTTTGTCTAGTATACCTCAGGGTATGCCTTTTTCACCCCTCCATATTTTTCTAAAGTCAAAACTAGTATCATGAATTTTAAATCACTTTAATGAGTTTTTTAAAGAGTGAGCCTGATGCTTGTGAATGCATTGGCTGAATTAAACATTGCTCTATTTCAAAGAAGCACACTTGTATCTCTTGAAAGGTAGTCTTCTATATTGAGTTCTGACTGTCCCGAGGTGCCTCCTGCTGTGGACTGCCTCCTACATAAATTGAGTGTATTAAAGCACTGTAATACCTTGTTTGCATCCCTCATTCCATGCTTGTAAGTCCACAGATGTTACTGCCCCATAGCATAGTAGCTCACTGCAGGGGTCATTTCGTAGAAAAAGAGATAGGGGGACTCATTAGCATAACTCATTAGCATATGCCACACCCCCTGACATCACTGGAAGTGTGTCCTCCCCACAGCCGGCGGCGACCTCCAGTGGGCACCAGCAGGGAGCTCCAGGCCCCGCCCTCCCGCACCTCACCCGGGGGGATGGCATCCCCCCGCGTCCCCCCCCCAAATTACCCCTGGCTCACTGCCTGTACTAGTCATTTGTGGTACACTGACAATGTGAAAGATTTGTAAACTGCTACAGGCATTTGGGTAATGTCTGCGAACCTAACAATGACTCACTGGAGGGTAGAAAATGGGGAAACCATCCAGTTCAAGATGGAAATATTGATACTTCGATATTATTAGCTCTTCATCAGGAGAACACCAAAAAAAGCTGGTATAGGGCTGGTGATGCATGAGCAGAATGGCAAATGTACATAGTGCAAGGATTGCAACACATAGTCCTTCGGTATAATTTCAATGAAATAATAATGCTTGCTTTAAAACAAGCTTCCTTCATTGGGGCAGGGTTTAGAATCCAGTAGAAGCTACTAGCCTGCTGTCTTAAATTATGTCATATTGCTGTATGGGTTACATAGGTTAGCTTCTCCTTGTGGAGCAAGGTATTCAAGTTCCTCCCTATATAAGCCAATTTTGTCCTGTCCATGGATGAAGAGCTAACTCTTTGCAATGCATTGAAGTTTATATTGGTACTCGTGATGTCTACTGAGACTGTTGGATATTCATGTTTTCTTATTTATAACCCCATTCTTGGATATTTGTGAACTAAATAAAATCTGGCTTGAAAAAAAACAAACCTTGATGAATGCATGACTTTTAAGGGAGCTTATTCACCACTGCTGAACTACTTCTTGAAGAATCCCTGAAAGGCTTCTAAGGAATTCATTTTAGAAGCTTGAGTGTCTGTCTTGTAACACTAATATCATGTGGTCTTTAAACAGTGTTTGTACATTGTAGCTTCTTGGCTTCATCCTATTAAAATTACCTGCATAGTTCAAAAGAACAGCATGACCAGAAAAATACTTGGTTTGTCTGTTGAGATGGAAGTGAATGGGCTATGTATGGTCATTCCAAGGCATATTAGAAAGGGATATTGTTCCCTTTAGCATTTGAAATTGTTCTTATTGTTTCCAAGCTGGTTTTCTGAGAAATCAATTATCTGGACCATTAAAATAAAATTACAATTAATACCACTCTCTCTCTCTGTATCCCTTGAGTTAGAGACTGTGTAACTTATTGTTACCAAAATTGCTTTGTTCTGAACGTAAAAGAAGAAATTAAGATGGAGATTAGAACATTTTCCCTAAGTGAGGTTGATCAGACAATAGAACATCTGACAAAGAGAGGACATAAAAGCTGAAGCAGAAGAGGGGAGGAGGGAACGCTGGGGGCAATCTTTCACTAAAGCAGTGGGATCAGCCATACGTCCCAAGAGAGATGTTCTGGCTCCTGCTATTTTTGTGATCAAAAACAGCCTGATGCAATTCCTCTCCATAGACTGCTCTTTCAGAAGTTAGAACATTTTCATCTTTGCCCACTTTCAGTCATAAAGACAATGCAGTTGTTATATGGCACATGCATTGAAAACTCAAATGCATAGGCTGGTTCTAAAAAGGAAAAGGTTTAATTGGTGTAAACCTCAATCTGCTTAATTGGTGTATACCTCCATCTGCTTTTTCTGGTGAACATAACTGATTATCATCAACTTACCATTCACATACAGTAACAGTCCTCTGCTTACGATGGCTATGTTGTCTTGCAGCATTGGAAAGCTGAACCTTTTTGCCTGTTGGGGGGCTCACGTAGTGTTCTGGCAATTTTCTGCCAGACCATAACCAATTGTTAGCTTTCTGCTGATTCTGACTTGAAGCATCTGTGAGGCTCAGCAGTAGTCAAATGCTTCAAAAATGTGTGTGGATAGAGCCTGTGAAAAGAACGTATGTGTCACCCTGAGCTCTTGGGGAAAAATTGGGATAAAAATGTAATAGCTATTAGAAGAATATAAGGTTATGTTTTATGTTTAACTTAGAACTTTTTCAGCTTGTTTAATAGTCGCTCTTATCATGCATAGCCTCATTATGAACAGAGGTGTCACTGCTTGTCTTCATCTTTAAGGAACACCTCTCTAAAACATTTTTGTAAACATTATTATTAATGAGTAGGTTGTATGACTGCACATTTTAGTTGGAGTAAGTGTGAACTGGAAACTAGGATCTAATCAATATGAAGAGAATAAGACAGATGGTGTTCAAGCCATAAAAATGGCTCTGCTTTTTATGACAGTAGCTCACTTAACTTCACTTCTTGACTGTGTATTAGACTTGTAGCATTAGTCTTTTCATGGAATAGAAGACCGAGCAAAAAAAATTGGCTGAAAATATAGAGAACTCTTCAGTTTTTGGTCCTTTGCAACTGATAACTTTGCAAAGCATTTGGACTAATCCCAGTCACGTTATCAGAAGGGGTTAATGTAATATTACACAATAGGGATAGTATATTCACTTAGCATGGAAATTTGTGTTAAAACAATATTGAAAAGCTTAGGAAGTTTTAATTAAGCCACCACAATATTTCTACCGTCAAATACTTTTTTAAAAAATAAGAAAACATAACAGACTTGCTTAATATATCAGGCTTATGTATCAAATCACCTAATCATTACAGTTTAGTACATAGAATTGAAGCATTCTATTACTTTTTCTTACTGGAGAACTTCCCTGAGTGCTTTTTTAAGTAGTGTCTTTTTTTGGTGGCAGGCATACATGTTACGCATTTCTCTGAGGTACAGGTTTTCTAAATTTTTACCTGCTCAGATATTTTGAAAATGTCATGTCCCCAAGAAGGGATTTAGAAGGGTAAAAATTGCACATATTGGATCATTCTAAATTAAATAGAAGGGCTGTCATTCAAAAGGCTCTTGCCTCTATTTAGTAGCATACACCCATAATTCTAACTTCGGAAGCAGACTCCTTTGGAGGAGAAGCATTCTGGGGTTAAGAGAGTGCCTCTTTAAGCTAGTTAATGCAGGTTGTCTTTCTGTCTACATGTGAATTATGTTTCAGCAGTCCACATCAACCTTGGGCATGTGTACACAGCAAAACGTAGCAGGCAGTAATTTTGAGAGATCATGGCAGTGCTTTTCCAGATGGATCATGTCTTCAGTTTCTCCTTATGAATTTGTATCCAAGGATAACGAAGGTGGTAAAAAAAGAAAGGGGAGAATTTCTAAAATTATGTGAACTGATGATCTGTCACTTGACAGTTATTGGATTTTCCTCTATAAGACTATTTACACATGTGTGTTCACACACTCTCACATTCTGTGTATGCATTTGAGTGCACATGGACATCTGGCTTTGGGCCAAAGACCACAGGCAATATCAAGTATAAATGATTGTGAGGTACCGGTGGGTGACTTAGTTTCTTTAAATGAAACTAAGTTTCAGGGCCAGATGAATTGCATCCAAATGTACTAAAAGAACTTGCAGATGTAATTTCTGAACCTCTGTCCATTATTTTTGAGAATTCTTGGAGAACAGGTGAGGTGCCAGAAGATTGGAGGCAGGCAAATGTTGTTCCCATCTTCAAGAAAGGGAAAAAGGAGGATCTGTGTAACTACTAACCTCTCAGCTTGACGGCTATACCTGGAGACGTTTTAGAACAAGTCATCAAACAGGTGGTCCTTGAGCATTTAGAAAGGATGGCTGTGATCACTAAGAGCTAGCATGGGTTTCTCAAGAACATGCCAGACTAACCTTAACTCCTTTTTTTTTTTTTTGAGAAAGTTACTATCTTGCGGGATCAGGGGAATGCTGTAGACATAGTTTATCTTGATTTCAGTAAGGCTTTTCATAAGGTTCCACACAATATTTTTGTTGACAATTCGGTAAAATATGGTTTGGATCATATGACTGTTAGGTGGATCTGTAACTGATTGACAGATTGCACCTAAAGAGTGCTTGCTAGTGGTTCCTCATCCTCTTGGAGAGGAGTAGAGGAGTGACAAGTGGAATGCCTCAGGGATCTGACCTGGGACATGTTTTGTTCAACATCTTAATAAATAATTTGGATGAGGGAATAGAGGGGGAATGCTTATAAAATTTGCAGATAAAAGTAAATTGGGAGGGGTAGCAAATACAGTAGAAGACAGAGTCAGGGTACAAGATGATCTTGACAGGCTGGAACACTGGGCTAAAACAAATAAAATGAATTTCATTTTAGGAATAAATATAAAGTTCTGTATTTAGATAGGAAAAATCAAATGCATAATTATTGGATGGGGAAGACTTGTCTTGTCAGTAGCATGTGCGAAAAGGATGTAGGGGTCTTAGTAGACCACACAGTGAGCATGAGGCAGCAGTTTGATACGGTAGCTAAAAAGACAAATGTGATTTTGTGCTGTATCAAGAGAAGTATAGTGTCCAGATCACACAAAGTGATGGTATCGCTTTACTCTGCTCTGGTTAGACCTCACCTAGAGTATTGTGTTCAGTTTTGGGCACCACAATATAAGAAGGATATAGACAAGCTGGAAGGTGTCCAGAGGAGGGTAATGAAGATGGTGAGGGGTCTGGAGACCAAGTCTTATGAGGAAAGGTTGAAGGAGCTGGGTATGTTTAGCCTGGAGAGGAGGACTGAAAGGTGATATGATAACCATCCTCAAGTACTTGAAGGGCTGTCATATAGAGGATGGTACAGTTGTTTTCTGTAGCCCCAGAAGGTCGGACCAGAACCAAGGGGTTGAAATTAAATCAGAAGAGTTTTTTGGCTAAACATTAGGAAGAATGTCCTGAGAGAGAGAGAGCAGTTCCTCAGTGGAACAGGCTTCCTCAGGAAGTGGTGGACTCTCCTTCTTTGGAGGTTTTCAGACAGAGGCTAGATGGCCATCTGAAAGCAGTGCTGATTCTGTGAACTTAGGCAGATCATGAGAGGGAGGGCAGCAAGGGTTGCATCAGTGCTTAGTTCTTGTGGCCCTTTCTTACATGCCGAGGGAACTACTGATCACCACTTTGGGGTCAGGAAGCAATTTTCTCCAGGCCAGTTTGGCCAGGGATCTTGGAGGGTTGGGGTTTTTTTGCCCTCTTCTGGGCATGGAACAGTGGTCCCTGGGGGTGTGGGGGGAGATATTTGAATTTCCTGCATTGTGCAGAGAGTTGGACTAGGTGACCCTGGAGGTCCCTTTCAGCTCTTCTGTGTAACCCTTGAGGAGTTACACAGGGTGTCTGTGTGGCTGAAGCTAACCAGTGTGGCGGTAGGGGAAGGACATTGTGGGTAAGCTATAGAGGTTCTTTGCTCCATTAATTACTAATGAATCTTGCCCCTCTTTCACCCAGGGCACAGGTTATGAAGGAACAAGCCACGGAGAAGATCCCTTATGACTATAGTGGGAAGCTTGAGTTGTCACTTCCCAGGCTCTCCTTGTTTCCACTCATCTCAAGTGGCAAGGGAGTAAAGAGTCAGTTCAGATGCAGTTCTTCTATTTCTTGTCATCTTTGTGGCTTGGGCAGTACCTCTTGGATGCTGACATACTAGGAACTCTGGTTTTCTTGCCTTTCTGATAAGCAGCCCTTAGGTGCTTCTTTTTGTTTTTGTCTGTATGTGTGCCAAGTCCATAACCACAAGGGGCCCTTGGGGCAATGCTCCATCCCAAATGTGCCCTGTCCCCTCCCCCTCTTCTCCTGGACCCCCTCTGTGTAGGTGGAGGGAGCCTGGGACGGACATGCAACATAGCGTCTGTGGTGCCTTTAAGCAGGACGGGGGAAGGAGTCGCACCGCTGAGCAGCCTGCAGGTGAGGCTGGCTGGGCCAAGGGGGCCAAGGCTGGGAGAATGGGGGAAGCGCACCTTGCTGTGGCCGAGCAGGAGGGGAGGGAGCCGTGCCCTTGCTGGGTCTTCCAGCTTCTGTAGCCGACTTCTCAAAGACCCAGCAAGACTGCACCTCTCCCTCTCCTCCTGCTCGGCCACAGCCTGTCCCCCTCAGGAGGTGCCCCCACCCCACATGCCCATGTCATTTCTGGCACGTCACTTCCAGAAGTTATGTAATCACATTAGGGGCAGTGCCCCCCACAAATTTTCTGGCTATGGGCATGGTGTGTGTGTGTGTGCCCATGCCTGGAAGTCATGGCGACCTCTGGTGACTCCTACTGGGGCACAGAGGACATTCAGAGAAGTGGCTTGATAGCCTGCCGCTGCATCCCGGCCCTGGTATTCTTTGGAGGTCTCCCATCCAAATACTTGCGAGGGTCAGCCCTGCTTAGCTTCCGAGATCTGACGAGATCGGGGTTGCCTGGGCTATCCAGGTCAGGGCACCCTTAGGTGTTTCTTGATTCCCCTTTGCAAAGACTGTTGAATATCGAAGGAGCTATGTTGAAGGAAATCTTAAAGGGGCACTGCAGTTTGGAAATGGCAGAGTACTACCATCGGCCACTAAAACTAGTTAATCTGCTTCAGTAATATTATTGTCTATTCACCCATAGCAGGCTAGTACTGCAGTTCTATTTAAAGCTATAGTATTACCATAAACCAGCCCTGAAAAAAAGAAGAGACAAAATGGAAAATACTGGAATACAGTGATTTGGCAGTGTCCTGTACTGGGGAAGAGTGAAAAATTAAATTACTATTCCAATTCTAAAATTTACCAAAATGTTTCTTAGAAATAAAATACAAACATCAAATGTGTATGTTGCTGTTGTGGTTATATACATCTTTCACGGGTTAGAGTGTTTATTGGTTTGGTTATATAGAATACATGGGCAGGTTCAAGGCTCTGTAAATAAAAAGTACAAGTTAAATTACCTGGGGTAACATAAGGTTTATCCTAGGCTTGCCTGGCATGCAGGTCATATGCAGTGTGAATTTTTTTTTTGTTGGATACTGTTGCTTCCAGTTACATTACAGGAAGGTAAATAGTGCAGTCAAACAGTTCATTTACTTTTGACTGCTTCACTGTTTCTACCCAAAAAAGGAGAGTTCTGACTTGAACAAACTCTTAGACAGCTCTGTGGCATACTTTGGAATGCAAGTGTATTGAATCAATTTAGAGTCATATTTCTATGGAAGAAGTTCAGTGTTCATTTTGGAATAAATATTGTAACATTAGAAATAGTTGTTGCATAATTTTCAATACTTGCATGGTACTTTTCAGCTGTTCTTATTAGGGTTGTCAGTTGATTAATCATCTGCCTTTTGACTGGTTAATAGATCCATATATTATGTATTTTGTATACTACCAGAAATCAGGACAGATGGCCTTTTCAGATCTTTTAGATTAGCAATCCAGTCAATTTACCAAGGCAAGAATGCCAGTATGGCCCTGACCTGGATATCTCAGGCAAGCCCCATCTTGTTAGACCTCGGAAGCTAAGCAGAGCCCATCCTGGCAAGTAATTGGAAGGGAGATCTCCAAGGAATATCAGGGTTTGGGACGCAGAGGCAGGCTATCAGGCCACCTCTCTGGAAAATGTCCAAGCCCCCAGTAGGGGTTGTCAGAAGTTGCCATGACTTCCAGGTATGCACGCACGCGCACACACACATAGACACACACAAAATAACCCCTCCCCCCCAAAAAAAGAATGCCAGCATGGGTAGGTTGCAACCACTCTTTTATGATGTAATTGGTAACTAACAAAATGAGGGAGAGCTGCTTGCTCTTCAGCCGTGCAGCCATCGGATTCAGATCTAGCAGCATGGCTAAGCTTTTCCTCCAGGCCACTTGCTCAGGGCACCTCCACACAAAATTCATATTCAGTGGTGTTCCTTAGGACTGCCTATGTACATTAAATAGCAAATGCATCAGTATAATTTAAAATTAATTTCATCGAGTTGTGCCCAACAAACCATGAATGTAAAGGATCTCTACTTCTCTCACTGACCCACGAAGAGGTGCTTCTGAAGCACCTGTTGGGGGATTCTTGGCAATGCTGCAGGAAAGGGGAGACCTGCAAGTGTTGACCCCCCCTTACAAAGTTTTATGCAAACAGAGCTTGCAGGAAGGAAGGGGAATGCTTGCTTCTGATGATTGATTTATTTATTTTGTCCTCAGGCTGCAGTATTCTGCACTGCCTCCCTCACTGGTCCCTAGAGTCTCTGATCCTCCAAAGCAGCTTTTTAGGGGTGCAAGGAGATGGGGGTTGTGGGAAGAGATCTGTTCAGTGAACTGATTTCCAAGCTGTTTCACAATAGAAGTTAACTATTTTTATAATCAACGAGTATCAAACCTAATCATTAAACTATGTTTTTGTTGCATTGATTTTATTATTACTTAAAAAATAACTGACAGTAATTTGTTTGGTTTTTGAAGGGCCTGGTCAAATGTCCATGCTTAGATAATTCCAGTTTAATAAACCAAGGATGCTGTTAATTGTTGTATAGAAAGGCCTTTAGTATTTACTTTTACATTTCCTGCTACTCTTTTGGTTTACAGTGGCACACAGTTTAGCATTTAAGTTTTCTGGCAGTGATACATCAGCATTTTAAACTATGTTGTACTTCCATAAAAATCTATCACTGCATTTGTATCTCACCTTGGTCCTAAAGAAATGATAGTAGTATTCAAGCTGTATTTCTAGTTATCCTTGGAGTCAGACAAATTTAGCTTTAAAAATTGACCGCCAACAGACTTTTCAAGCTGTATCCAAACATGACAACTTCATTCATTTTGTACTTTTCCAGAAAACTCATTCTGTAGAACTAGCAAACACTTGCTCTCGGCCACTTAAAAGTTTCTGCTTAGCCACTTAGGGTAAAATCCAGCAGCTAAGTGCTGAGAGATGGCTGTTAAGACACTTGCACGTGATTGTATTTGGTATCAGATGTGATTGGAGGGACTAATGAGGACTGATTATCTTCCTCACGAAACAAAATGAAGTTCTGCAGCTTTGTAGACAGCTCTAAGGTCTATATATTTTACTGTGTTTCATTGCTATTTATATTTTAAGCCTCATTGAGTTCCTGTAAGGTAGAAAGGCAGCTAATAAATGTTTTAAATAAAACAAATAAAAGCCGCTACATCATTCTCTTTTTCTCCATTTTATCCTCTCAACAACACTGTGAGACTTGAGTGTGTGTGTGACTGATCCAAAGTCACCCAGTGAGCTTCCACGGCAGAGTGGAAATTTGAACATGGGTCTCCAGCTCCTAGCCTGAAACTCTAACCTCTACACTGCCTTTTGTCAGGTGGCTACTGTTGAACAGTAGCAAGCAGCCATGTCTGGGTGAGTCATGCAAGCTGCATGGTAGCTAGTTGCCTCGTGGCTGCTGGCTGGCCTGGCCCCAGTCATTCCACAAAGGCCAGAATACCCCTGGAAATGGTCCATCCCCCTGCATTTCCCTGACAGAAACAAGGGTTGAATACTGTTATGGTTGCCAGCAGCAGCTACTGAAGGCATCTGCTTCTTAAAGCTACAAGTGCTCCTTTTATTGTTAGGGGTTTTTAAGATCCCCTTTATTTCAGATTTTTCTGCAAACACAGGGCTTTTTTCAGGCTTGTAGAAAGATCTCTCTTGGCTGTCCATGGCTCGAGTCTCAGGATTTAAGTATCCACAAGTGGAGCCTTGTTGAGAATTAGATGCATTGAAGACAATATAAATAAAGTAAAGTACTCTAAAGTGCCATTTATATGTCCAGGTTTTTTACCTGTAGCTGGGTGATGATGGTGATCATATTTTGTCATTGTAGTAGGTTAAAGCTTAAGAATGTCTGGTCTACATTTACTCAACATTTTGCCTATCAGTGTTCACACCGTTGAAACTAATTCATCAGTATTAAAGGGCCTGATGGATCTTGTCTTTTTGCCTTGTCCTTGATGCTGATAATATGTTGCATATTCTTTATCCCAGTATCTCTGTTATGACAAATAATCAGGGTTTGAATGGGAATTAGTTACAGCCGTTTGGTTGTTGGCCTCCAGAATAATATTAAATCTTAGCTGTCACTATTTGTTTTACCTTTTTGCTCCCAACCAGATTCTGAGAATAACAAAATCAGACTACTTCAGATTTAAGCTTTAAGTCCCTCTCAGAACTATTCCTTTTTAAACACTAAAATAAGCTGGCAGTAGATGCATAGTTTTACAATTTGGATTCATGGATGCTGTAGGGAGGAACAGATAGCTTTATTTGTTGGAGATTACTTCTACAGTTTAACACAAAGAACTAGATAATAGCCTATTCGAAGAAGTCTTACAGCATTCTTTGTGTGAATGGAATCCTAAGGACTGTGCTCTGCCAACTTTGTAGAACATAGAGCAGAACATACCCATTTTTATTCCAGCAAATAGAAATGCATTTGTGCTCATTTGGGGCTCCTGTGATTAATAGATAAGGAATGTAAATGCTTCCTCTCTGAAATTCTAGTGCTAGGGAACAGCTTTTAAGAGTAGGAGAAGGCACATGGAATTGATCCTATGTCAATAGTCTCTATATTTCTGCTGTTATGAACTGTTATACTAGAACACTCTTAAAGCTTTATATAACTAAATTATGCACTTGGTATAAATTATGTAAATATAGTTCTTGCGAAGTTCAGAATAGTTTATAGTCAGTATTACTGCTTTTGCATCTGAATAATCATAAAATAGCATTTTCTTAAATCATAATAAGAACAATGAATAAAATAGGCTTGTAGTAGGACTGCCAGAATAAAAAGGGGTGGGTTTTTTGCTTGGGGGTTGTTGCAGTTGGGGGGAGGGCTTTGCCATTTTCTGGGAAAGTATTTCCAAAATTACCATATATGCCAATTTGCTAGTTCTATGTGTGTGCATACAACAAAAGAAAATGTGATATACTTCATTCTCAACTTTTCTGAAACAAAACTGGTAAATTACTTCAATGTGAGGGTTGTTTTTTGATTTTGCTGTTTTTCTTTCTAATGACAACTGGGGTATAGTAGGTAATGGAAGGCCATGGAGGGTGTATGGTTGAGAGGAACTGTCTGGCAACTATAAGAAGAGGTTTGGGATCATGTGGGACATAAAGCTCTATCTTACGTGAAAGCTTCTACTCTGCCTTTTGAAGAAAGCTACCAGCCCTGCTATTGCTTGTTAAAGGAAATCCTTTAGCTGAAGAATCCTTTCTTTAGGCTAAAGAGTATATTTCTATTTGAAGTCCTATTTTTTTGGACTTTTTACTTTTAGTATCTGTGTAGGTCCTTAAAACTCTCCGCCAACACCACACTTCAAAGGAATCTACTGTGTTCCTGTCAGCGTTCTTCATTGTCCAACTTTGACACTTATAGTAATGGGGAATACTGTGGCATGAATTAACTTGATCTTGGTTGGCAGTGACATATCCTTACACTCAGGCCTTGGTTCGAGCAGGAGCGTCCTGGAGCACCGCTCCGCCAGTAAGGAACCCAGGGGGCAGGCACATAAGCCCCACCCCTGCTCTCAGTCAGAACACAAGGAGAAAGCAGCAGGCAGGCAAGTTCCCTGCGGAGCCCTCCCGTGGCCTGCCGAGGCGCCCCCCACCACCCCCCGCCTTCAACAGGCTCTGTGCCGAAGCGCAGGGCCTGTAGAAGGCCTTTGGAAGCCCCCCCCACCGCACCCCGCCTTCTACAGGCCCTGTGCCGGAGCACAGGGCCTGGAGAAGGCCTTCGGAGGCCCCCCCTCACCACCCCTCCTGCCTTCTACAGGACATGTGCCGGAGCACAGGGCATGTAGAAGGCCTTCGGAGCCCCCCTGCCTTCTACAGGCCCTGTGCCGGAGTGCAGGGTGTGTAGAAGGCCTTCGGAGGCCCCCCAGGCTTATTCAGGCAGAAGCTCTCTGTGAGGGCAGATCTGCATGTCTCCCCCCCCCCATAGGTAGCAATGCAAAGCGTCCAGTGGCACCTTTAAGACTCAGGCTTATTCAGGCAGAAGCTCTCTGTGAGGGCAGATCTGCATTCCCACCCCCATAGGTGCCAATGCAAAGAGTCCACCTTCTGACACACTTCCGGTGATGTCAGGGTGTGTGGCATATGCAAA
This sequence comes from Gekko japonicus, assembly GCF_001447785.1. Classification (NCBI taxonomy): domain Eukaryota; kingdom Metazoa; phylum Chordata; class Lepidosauria; order Squamata; family Gekkonidae; genus Gekko; species Gekko japonicus. Next base: position 162,533 of record NW_015171576.1, on the reverse strand, counting down.
TAAGTTATGCTAATGAGCTCCTGCAGCTCTTTTTCTACGAAATGACCCCTGCTTACACTTAAGGATCTTTTCTAGCTCCTTCATGGCTGCTCTTCCCAGTCTCCACCTCCTCCTCCAAATTTCTTGGTTGCAGTCTCCCTTTTAGTTGATGATGGAGCCAAGGAACAGAAAATCTTGAACAATTTCAGTTTCTTCAAGCTTAAAGTTGTTTAATTTCTCAGTAGCTTTGGCATTTTCTGCTTTAATCTTCAGCTGTAGTCATTTCAAGTCTTCACTATTCTCTGCCAGTAATGTGGTGTTATCTGCATGCCTCAAATTGTTAATGTTCCTTCCACCAATTGTCACTCTACTTACATCTAAAACTAATGAGAATAGGAACCCAATAATTAACAGATAATGTCCAAATATAAATATATTTAATAATTTTAATTAAAATGATTATCCACATAAGTGACTACTGTCGATTCTGGTTTTGCACATGTATAACAATTAGGAATATTGTACAAATAATACCTTCATGAATATTGGTATTATTTGTATTGGATCAGAAGATGCATATCCTCCTCAAAACAGAGAGGTTGAGCAGAAAAAATAAGATGGTCAGAGAAGAAATTAACATCTTAGAGGGGTAAATAAGCAAGTCGTGGACAGTGGATTGGATTTGTGCAGAATTTCTGCTTGCATTTTTACTTGTTCGAGCGCTCTAATGCAAGGAAAAAGACTGCGTAGCTACTCATGCTAAGTTAAACTTTTTGTATCCCACTTGTGTTTACACGTGTGCAGCTAATTTCTGAGCACTAGGTATTGCACAAGACCTTGCACAAGTGGAACTGTACAAAGTCTTTACATTTTCCATAGCTCATGGCTGAATCCAAGCCATTGTCCTGAGTATTTCTATGGCTGCAAGTTGTTGTTGTTGTTGTTGTTGTTGTTCAGTTGCACAGTCGAGTCCGACTCTTTGCGACTCCGTGGACCAGATCACGCCAGGCCTTCCTGTCTTCCGCTGTCCTCTGAAGTTGGCTCAATTTCATATTCGTTGCATCTATGACACTGTCTAACCATCTCAAGTACACAGCTGTTAATCAGCATTTTACTTTTAGGGGGCTTTCATCCAAGTAACGAGAATGTGTAGTTTGAAAGTTCCTGTAAGTGAATAAAATTAAGGTTTTGTAAATAATATTGTGGCAAGAACTGGTAAAATCTTCATATCCTTTTGGGAATAGCAATGTGCTTCATTCCGAGGAGTACTAGTCCTCTGGTTGATAGTGTTGCTCTCAATTTGTGATCTAACTTCTATTTTGCTTGTTCTAAATTGTATTACAAAAAAAATGTACACACACTTTTTACTTTTGGATGTTACTTTCCCCCCTCACACAATTCAGTTGTCTCCATCTTGCCTTTTGGGGTTGGTGGGAGAGGAGCTGTATAGTTTGTTTCTAGTATTCCAGGTGCACCCATTTTGCCAGCCTGATTTGTGAAGCCAAGTCTGTACATTGTCTTCTAAATTGGATCACAAATACTTAGTGTTTCCTTATTTTGCTGCCTGGAAACTGTAGTTCAATCCACTAAGTTCTGAGCGTGCACCAGCTTGAAGAATGCCACTAATATCACATCAGTTGGAATGTAGCTGATTTAGAATTATGTATGCGGTGGCTCAAGTGGTTAAGACGCTGAACTGCAGGCTGTGGAAGGTCAGTAGTTCAGCAGTTTGAGACCTGGGTGCCGCATGATGGAGTGAGCTCCCGTCTCTAGTTCCAGCTCCTGCCAACCTAGCAGTTCAAAAGCAAGAAATTGCAAGTAGATAAATAGGTACCACTTCGGTGGGAAGGTAACAGCGTTCCGTGCGCCTTGGTGTTTAGTCATGCTGGCCACATGACCACGGAAACGTCTTCGGACAGTGCTGGCTCTTCGGCTTTGAAACGGAGATGAGCACCGCAACCCTAGAGTCGGATTCGACTGGCTTTCGAGCAAGGGAACCTTTACCTTTACCTTTTATGACCCTGGTACATATATAATCCAATCAATTTGTTGAGTATGTGTCAACAGAAGTTTCCCACTGGACGTGGAAAGCTGTGCAGATGCAAAAATAAGGAAAATATTGTATGTTTTAAATGGTGAACAAATCATCAGTTCTTCACTAAGAGAAAATTGGCATGAAAGTTTGATTTTTAAAATGTATTCATAAAAACTGAGGCATTACTAGCTTGGTATCGCAGACTTAACTGCATGCAGGGACTTTGTTGATAATGAAAGCAAAGCTTTACCCTGTTTATGCCAGCTGTGAGGTTAATTTTTCAGACAAATAAATTGGAGGGAGCTTGATAGTAAGAATGTTTTTGAAATTTCATTGTTAAATTAGTAACATAATTGTTTGAGATTCAGGTGAAGAAAAGTTAACCAGTTGTAACATAGCTGGAGGCATGGCCCAAGGAGAAGGCAAATGTCCATAAACCAATTTTCTGTTGCTTCCAGGCAATTCAGATCAAACATCTCACAGTTCACCTTCATACGGTAATTTTTCCTGTGAAGAGTGTATCAGGATTATCAGATCACCGACCCACTTATCCCTCACCTTATGAAAACGTTTTGAATTGCTTGCATGGATGTTGCTAGAAGTTGTGTGTCTAAAGTGCTAAATTTGAAAGTCTTCATGTGTTCAGTGATGTGGTCACTTATTAAAAACTACTTTTTGTGGTCTGTCTTATTATAATTGACAATAAGAGATAGTAGTTGTTTTTTGCTAGAAAGGCACTGACGTCAAACAAACATTTTAGCCCCGACCGTGCAGTAGAGAGTAGGACTGCGTCAGTATGTAATAAAGCACATTTCTTAAGGATATCGTATATGTTTCTACAGACTGGCTCAGTGAAATGGAGGCAGTGCATAACTACTATCACTTTCCATCATGAAAATGTCACGGAACTTCAATATGGATGCTCTAGGTCAGCTGTTAATTTGGTCAGTTTTAGCCCACCTACAGGCAACTTGCAGTACATATACTTTTGCTATGCTGTGTGTAAGATACATCCGTTTCTGAGTTAGCATTCACCAGGTTTTCAGTCTCTGTTGTACATCAATTTTAGAAGACAGAATGCAGATAGTGTTTTTCTTTCAAAACTGAAATTTCTGGAAACAAATTCTTACATATTGCTCTAGCTTTCTTTTACACTGCACCTTGGTTTGGAAATGGAGCCTGTCTATTAACTTTATTGGGTTTTACATTTATTTTGTCTTTGTTTCCTCCTATAGCGGTGAGCTTTTACAGCCTAAAAAAGTCTAAAATATTCTTTGTCTAAAATGATAACATGCAAGCTGTTTGTTTTTCAGGATTTATGGTCCTGTGTTTCAGTTCCAGTTCTTTCTACCATGGTTTTGTTGTATTTTTGCTTTCCCTAAATGTACATTTGATTTTTTTAAAAAAACCCTACCATGGAGACCTGGAACTGAAACTAACCTGCCTCAATGCTTGCGCACTGTTGAAAGCCTCTTTGTCATAAATATGAACCCTTTGAACTCTGCCTTTTTCTTTTTCATCCTGGGGTTTAATGGTTTCTCAGAGAAGCTCCAGCTTGGCATATAGACTTTTAAAAATAATTCAAACTTCTAAGCAGAAAGCACCAAATTGCAACATGCTATCAGTGTAGGTGTTGATTCAGCCTGCTGTTCTGTGTTTTTTCCCCCTGGAGGTAGCTAAGCTGTACTGATTGTTGGCATAACAGGTGTTCTAGAGTGTGTATACTACTTGAATGGAATAAATCTTAAACTAGAAAGTTATTCTCTAATTTGTTGCGAGAGGGAAATACAAGTATGACTGTGTTCATGTCTCTCAAGCTTGTATGTTATAAGCTAGTTTTAATTATTCCCTCCTGTGTCAAACACCTCCATTCCGGCTCTATAACATAGCAACCAGCAGCTGATCAAGACTCAAGAATAATGCAGAATAAAAGGATAAAAATACAAATTGTATAGAAATTATAAAGGCCAAAAAGCATGTGCATTCTTTAAATTCCCCCCAATATATCTATGAATAATATGTACTGTAGTGGAGAGAACAGGCCTGACCTGGATAGTTCAGGCTACCCCAGTCTCATCAGATCTCAGAAGCTAAGCATGGCCACCAAGGAGTACCAGAGTTGGCAATGCAGAGGCAGGCAATGGCAGACCATCTCTTGCACTGAAAACCCTATGGGGTCACCATCAATGCTCGCTCTAAGCTGTGGAGTCTTGTGAGCAAAAATTCTACTTCACGAGCTACTGGCATTAAAGTTGTGAGTGAGCGATTTGGCCACCGCATACGTTAGTTTGCTCTGGAGCTATCCTTCCTGAGCTAAGGCAAAAAAGGTGTGAGCCGGAGGCTAAAAAACTGTGAGCTAGCTCACACTAACTCAGCTTAGAGAGAACACTGGTCACCATGTCAGCTGTGACTTCACGGCCAAAAAAAAAAAAAGTGGAGAACAAAAGGTTTAAACTGTAATGCCAGATAGCTCTCCTTGCCTGTGGGTTAACCGATATTACGACCAACTAGTTTCTTGTCTTAGTTAATAGATGTATTAGGGATTTTTGTTAAATTCTCTGGAGGTTTATAGAACAACAACATTTTTCTTTGAATCCAGTGAAGAGTCTACTTCATGTTAAGTTTGTCCTACTAAACCAGGGGTCCCCAACATGGTGCCTGTGTCACCATGGCGCCTGCTGGTGCCCACCAAGTGTTTTTAGAAAGTGGGAAGGGTCAGGTGGGGGATTTTGCCCAGCACGGCTTCTGATTGGTCACTGGAGATTTGATTGGCTGTTCAGATTTTTAAAGACATTGCTTTGGCTGCAGCTGCCACCTCGGTACAAGGGTCTTCACCGTGTGACTGAAGGTAAGCTGTGGCAGCAATTTTCTTGCTGGCTTCTCCTCCTGCAGTAGCCATTTTGTAACAGCCATTTTGCAGTTGCACCCACCATGCCATGTCAAAATTTCAAAGGTGCCCACAGCTCTAAAATGTTGGAGACCCCTGTACTAGATACTAATGTGCCACATCTTGTTGCAGCAAAGCATTGTAAGTGAAAGCAGTCCTATCCATTGCATGTTACTAACAACCTGTTTCTGAATATATATGGGATACATATTTTTCTTAAGTAGAGCACGTCTTCAGCACATAATGAAAATTCCATGCTTCTTTTTCAGGCTAGCTCTTGTGGTTTCTTAATGGGCAAAAAGGCAGAGTGGCCAACCCCCTATCCTCACTAGTCACTTCTACATAGGTTGAATGTGCTGCCAGAGTAGGTCAGTGCTTTTGAGAACCAGAGTCTCTTTGAGAGACCATTTGCTCCTGGCTTTGAAGGAGGGAAGCTTGAAATAGCTGAAAGACCGTTTTCATAAGCTTGCCATAGCATAGCTTGTGGATCATTGGTACAGGTGGTTAGCTAGAGTTCTTGCTATCTCTCTTCTCTTCCCTTTTCAGCTTGCTCTGCTCCTTTAAAAAATACTGTATTAATATCTACAAAGAATTTTTAAGATCTGCTTTTTTTCCCCCTTGCCTCAGGTCCAGCAAGACTATGAACCTCTGTTCCAAATGCTTTGCTGGTAAGTGCAGCGTAAAGGTTTGGTTTAGAAGGTTGTTTTAGGGGTTTTCCTCCTGTTAAGACAATTCAAGACCCATAATCAGCTTCCCCTTTGGAGTTTATGTATGGGTATATGTTTCTTACTGTACATGCATGAAATCAGATCCTTCCCACTGCAGTGTCCCAGTTATTGACTTAAGTTTGTCGAAACAATGTGTGTGAAAGCAAGAACCTGTTGTGTACGATGTCACTAATCAAGTCTTCCTGTGAAGTTAGCAGAAGTTGCTTTCACAGGCATTGTCTAGTTTCAAGGGCATCCCACACTTCTGTAAAGAGTTCAGATTGCTGTCTTAGAATTTTAAATTCAATAATGCAGGTTTTTATTGTGCTAGTTAGAGTTGTAGAATAAATTTTTTCCAGTGTTTTATTTTTCAGTGGAAAATGTTCTGCTTTCTAAAGATTTATTGTTTCATAAAATTAATAATAATGAATTGCTCTTCCACTTTTAGTTAAGTTTGGGAGTTTCAAAGTTGTAATTAATGGGTGAGAGAGTGCATGTATGTTTTACTGATTTATAAATGGTGGGCGGATAAAACTGCAAATATATTATCAAATATATCGTCAAATTTTAAAAATCAAGTTATGCAATTCTTATGTATGTCTCCTCTCACATGGTGAAAGGATATTGTAATCAGTGATGTGGAGCTAGCAGGTTATGTTAGGGATGCTATGGAAAGTTGTGTGCAACAGAGCTGCCCCAGTGACCTCTGTGGGAGAGTTTTAAATTCTATTGAAACATATGAGTGGACAGCCAGGGTGTGCAAAAATTAGTAGGTCAACAGTTTTTATTGCCTTTTGTTTTTTTCTTAAATTTGTTCAGTGTAAGGGAAGTACAGGCTATATTGTCTTTCTGTGTTTACAGCCATTATTCCAATAAAAATAATTTCCACATACTTGCTTGAGCATAACCTTTAAACCACACTTGATAAGTCAAAGTAAAGATGCTAAATCAGGGTCACACTCAATTTAGGGCTTTGGAGAATTTTCCAGTTCATAATTTTCAGGAAAATCCATATCACTGGCTAGTTAACATTGTTTTGTGTTAGTAGCTTCTGTAATTGTGGGGATAATACTGCTGCCCAATCTATAGCTTTCCAGCAGCGAAACACGTAAAACACACTAGCTAATATTAGCAAGTAATTTCAGTCTTCCCCCTACAGACATTATTATTTATAACTTTTGATATTTCAAGTGCTGTATATGTGTGTTTTCCATACTTATTTTGTCCTTCCAATGGTCAGTATTCCCATTATACAGGTGAGGAGCCGGGTAGAGAGCCATCATCTTGTTGTGGTTAGTGTTGGACTAGGACCTGGGAGACCTGGGTTCAAATCCCTGCTCTCTGAAATGTAAGCTTGCTGGGTGACCATGGGCCAGCCACTCTCTCTTAGCTTAACATATGCCACAGGAAGGGCATTGCAAGGACAAAATGGGTGAGGAGGGAACAATGTAAGGTGTTTTGAGTCCCCACTCCAGCTCAACAGCATTTTGAATCCTGGTTTCCTAGGTCAAAGTCCCACACTGTGCTGTACAAGGCCACTTAGGGCTCATGTGTTCCTCAAAGATGTAATTATTTAAAAAACAACAATAGGATGGTTAAAATATTTGTAATCTTTCACAGTACTGATTTTTGGATCAGATCTCTTACAGCCCTGTAGAGTTGTGATCATACAATTAACAAGAGGAACTGACAAGTCCCGTAAACAGCATTATAGTACACAGTATTTACCCTCTGGGTGGCTTTGGTATCTATCTATAAAATGGCAAAAGCAATACTCTGTGTTAAAGGCTTTGTAAGGATAAAAGAATGAGGGTTAAGATACTTCATGTAAAGTGGAGTAGAAAGAATGTGTATGAATGAGGGAACAAACACCAATTATACCTATGCCACTTCCTTGGCTGTGATGAGTGCTTTTCTACTTAACCCAGAATATGCAAGAACTCCTTCTGTGTGGCTACTTCTCAGCTATGCAACTCCCGTTTCTGAGGATGCTGGATTTTCTTTTTTCCTTTTTGACAAAAAAGTATGCTGCAGCATCTTGATACATGTCTTTGGACTAGATTCTGCTTCACAATTGCAAGTGTGTTCTAGCCTATAAGCCCTTGTTCCAGAATCATTTAATTTAGTTCTGAACTGGCCAGATTTAAAAATTTACACAGTGGGACCAGGGACAGATGGAATGGGAATATTTCTACAATCCAAGGTGAAGCCCCACATCCAGCTGTATATGCATTGAACGTAACATGAGAATTATTCAACATATTTAGTGTCAGGGCAAGGGAGAGAAACAGACTAAAACAGCTAGTAGGAGGGGAAGGTAAAGCTAGATGGGAGAGGACTAGAGAAGGTGAAAAAGGAAAGATCAATCTAGGGAAGGGGAGGGGGGAGGGAACAGGAGGAGGATGCCAGGGGAAGAAACAGAATAAATTAGGTACATGGGGAGATGCAGGCTGCCAGTAGAGTCAGAAGAAAAGCCAGTGGGAGTGAGAAATGGGGAAATGAGCTCTGTGTGAGCCCTTGTAGGCCTCCTACAGGTACAGACCTTAATCTCAAAAATGTTACAGTCCTCTTTGTGTTGTTACAGTAGACAAATACAGGCATCTTTTTGGATGTTTTGTGTTGCTTTATTAATACAAAAGATGATTATAAATTGAAATTAAAAATCTGTAAGAGTGTGGTTTCTTCAGAGATAAACAATGGATGTGTCTAAATCTTGAGTACTGGACAAGTGGATGCTCTGAGATAATCTTCAAGGTTATCTAAGAAGCTGATATGCAAACAAGTTTTACTGGTAATATGCTTTGTTGTTTCCTGCTGTTGAAACCTTTATTAGAGAGCATTCATTTTCTATTTATATATTAACTTTGGTTTACCATAAAAATGGCCTGACATTCAGCGGGCCAGTCATCATTGGATTATACTGTTAACTGCCTTCAAAGCCTAAAACTTTATCAGTTCACTTAATTCTATTTTTGAGTATGTACAAGTTGAAGAGACTATATATTTAGCGGATCAAAAGCACACCATCCAGGTATTTTGTATAGCTAAGAATAACAATATCAAGACAAAATATAATCTGTCTTCCAGCTGTTGTCTTCTATTACCAGATTATGTTTAGGAAACCCTGCCAGTGTGCTTCTCATTCTGTCTCTAGAATTTGTACAGAAGTTAGTTACTGTAGCACTCTGGGATTTTAGCCAGACCACATAAATAAGAAAAATGTGATCTTTTAAAATTGAACGTTAGTGTGATTCAGAAGGTTAAAGAAATGAAACTGAATCACTATAAAATCTATGTGTTAACCTTTGAGACTTCTTTCTTATTTACCTTTACCTTAAATTAAAAGACTGCAAAATGAATGTAGGAAGGAAAACTTGCAACTTCTTGATATTCACTTCATTTTCTCTTTCTCTTTTTTAGAAAAAAGAAATCCACACAATGAAACAGGTTAGTAACTGGTAAAATTAATTGAAAATTTGGGGGGGATTAGGTCCGCTATTCCTTTCCTTTGTACAAAGCTGCATTTCTCCCATATCTCATTGAAATATTATTATATCAAATATGCCTTAGCTCCTTTTAGATATTGGGTATAATTGTATTCCTTTCAACTGAAGCCTTGTTCAGGCTTCAGAAGAACTTACACTGTATTCAAGTGTAAGGGAGCAGGATTGTGCTGCTTGGCTCTGCCTTCAGATGTCCACATATACAGCTGAACATTTGCAAAGGGCCCTACTCATGCAGGTGTCTCCACAATTAACCTTTGAGTTGAACCCTTTCCTAAAGCATCCCTGATGGCATACAAAGCCTGGGTTTGTGTGCTTGCGGGGCTTGCTGGAGATCTCAGTCAATGGACATGATCCTGTACTCTGCTATGTAAATAAACCTTTGAACTCCTGAACAGAGCTTAATTCTTACATATTTCTGAATTACCATGATCAGATGCATCCTATAGTGAAAGCATTTTCCTTCCTGAAATAAACTCTTCGATGCTGTAGGAAGATGACTCAAGAATGCTTGAAGTAATGTTGCTTAGCAACCCATTTAACCTGTTGAACACAATAACGCCAAAGAGCTTAGTGTCCAAATGATACATTTAAAAATCCTGCATTTGGAAGTGACATAATTCCTAAATACAAACTGCTAACCTAAGCTTCAGATTAGTACATTTATAGGGCTTGTAAAATTTAGTGTACATATTCATTTTGGAAGCATCTAAATGAGAGATCATTTTGATTTAAATAAATGTCACCCCTTTTCCTTGCTGAGTGAAATCATGATTGAAAATCAATCCACCGTGCCCAGACGTAGGGCATATTCCCAAGTCAATGTATAGAAGGTTACAACTAGTGGTGGCAAGTGAAGTAAAAATAGAGTATTGTGGTTCAAACAATTTTGCATTCCCTTCTGTAACTTTAAATCAGACTAAATTAGCTATTGATGTGCTTACAAATAGATAAATCACATCAAACTTCAGGCTTTTTGTCATTTTTTGTCCTTTTAATATAACTGATCTTCATGTAAACACTTTAAATCTTGTTTTAGAGTAACTAACAGTGCCATCCGAAAGAGATTAAAACCTTTCTAAGGGTGTGGTCACACAACAAACTTACCATGATTTGTTCCCGCTGTAGATTTGATCGGGGATATTTTTTAGCAGAATCGGATGATCACACATGATCACACTTGCATCGCGCAACAAAGCTCCAGGCACTGTCCAGACAGCCACACCGCCCAAGTGGCGGCACGGCAAAATTAAAAAAAAAATCTTTGCACGCGTGCACATATGTGCATAAGCACATGCGCGAATCACGGCTCCTGCTTGGATGCAGGGTTTTTCCACGAACAGCGAACAAAATGAACTACCGGTGTGCAACGGAGTACTGGTCTATGTGCGCTTGAGCGTTCATGAATTTAATATATTCAGCGCAGGATTGGTCATGTGCACAAATGGTGAAAGCCAGGGGGGAGGGGAAACTACCACAAGGAGGACGTACAGATGACCTAATCGCATTCATAGCGAGAGATGGCTGTCCAGATAGGAGAAATTGTGGATTCACAGCGCAAGTAGTAGGAAAGTACTAAATTTTCCTGGTGCCGGAAAACATGCTAGAAAACCGGGATTATTGCGGGGGTGAGTCCGCTTCGATACGGGAGACAAAATCGGCTGTCTAATCAGCCGTTTTAAATGCGATAGGGAACAATTGTGAAACCCGCTCAAAATGACCATGTGACCATGACCTTAGTCCACTGATGTCATTACTTTGCTGAGGAATATTCTGCAGAATATTAAAATAAAATATGTGGTTTACTGCAGTCAAAATATACATCATTAATAGCAAATGATAATTAGCATGGTATGTTCGCAAATTACATGGAGCTGATGTGTTGATACAGGTAAATGGCCTTTGTTGCATTGTTGAAGAAGTGAGAAAAACTTATAAATGTAAGCTGTAGTGGCTAAGTAATTGCCACAAAGCTGTTCCCTGTCTTTTTGAGGTTATATGAGTAAAGAAGCACATGGAAATGCCTTGCTTTTCTAAAGGAGAAGATTTGAAATCTACAGCTCAACCTGTAATAAAGAAATAACCAGGAGTAATGGAGAGAAATATTATCTCCCTTTCCCATCTGAAGTACCTTCAGGAGACACTCTGGAGGGGACACTGGAGGTACCAAAAAGAAGAAGAAAGCAATAGGCCTATCCTCAAATCTGCTACTCTGCCAATTTCTGTCTAGCTCCCAGCAACAAATTCTGCAGCAGATTTGCTTGTATTCATTGGCAGTATTTTGTAACTGATCAATGGAAATTACATCCCATCATTTAAAGTAGCTTTATCTGTAGTAAGGGCTGCTGGTTGTATACAATCTGGGTTGGGTGTTGTTGTTTTTTTTGAGTTTTTTTACCATATAATCAAAAGCAACATTTATGGCATTCTCACCTAATATGAAAATAAAAATGGGGTATGCTTTTTAAACTGTTGAAAAGGAGTGAGTTTGTATTCTAGGATGTCTGACAAGTTTATTGTGGCATGAACGTACGCAAGTCTGTAAGAGAAATGATTCAGTAACTTAATTTTATCTTCAGGGTTCTTTATGTTTATATCTTTAAAAGTACCAAGTACGTGGAGATTTCCCCCACCCCCCCATGAATCACCTGCAGGTGGTCTTCTGAGGTTTGAGGGATTGCATAAGACAGGGTTCCTCAAACTTTTTGAGCCTTTGGTCAACTTTGGAATTCTGACAGAGTGATGGGTGCAACCGTAAAATCGCTGCCACAGAGAGTGGTGTAATGGCATAAGAATATAGCTTAAAATATATATGACCTATTAACTTAAAAAATCTGTATGATGACCAACTCATTCTACCAATTTCTCATGCTATATTTTCATTTTTATCTTATGTTCTTGTAACTATGTAGCATTGCTTAAAATAGTATGCCTAAAAATGTGACTGATATTACTTTCTGCTGCACCATAAAATCATTTTTTCTCAGCCAACCACTTTGGCAAACTAAAATAATACTAAATCATTATACACATTCTATAAGGTAGTAGAAATCATTATTTTTGACACTGTGCTGCTAATGCAACTGTTTTGTGCTACAATAAAGTGGGGCTTTAAACAAATGCTTTCTTTTTTGAGATTAGTTTATGCGTGTCTATACAAGAAGATAGGGTATAACTTGGTTTGCTAAATGGCATCTTTCCTATAAAGTGGGTTTACTTAAATCAAAATTGTCTTGGTTTTATCATCAGTGTAGGTTTGAAAAACCATAAAAGCTGCTTTAGTGTCCAATCGTTATGCTTCAGATTAGCGCTTCACCTCTCTTTGTGGCAGGTTGAAGGACTCAATGTGTATTTTTATGGGCTTATCAAATTGGCTCATTAAGTGGCTAAAGGCATCATTCTTGAATGTAATACAGGAGCTTTGTACTCTCCCTCCTCCCTTTCTTCATGTGACTCCCAGAACAGCTTTTAGATTTGCAGCGCTGGTACAGAAATCTAGAATTAAGCGTGGTTTATGTGTGTTTGTATACATGCACACAGTTTGCTTATAAATAGAGCCTAGCAAAGGAGACATGGCTGTATTGTACAGTTGATTTGAGACTTTTAGTTGACCTGCAGACATGACATCTTGATCCCAGTACCAGTGTCTAACAAATCTATAGTTTGTTAAGCTTTGTTTCTGACCCTGCTATCCGTTGCAGAGTTTCTATTGGGCGATACAAATATAATAGCATTTGGCCTGTTAACACTTTCCCTGTGGAATACTTATCTACAAATTCAAACAGGTAATCTGGAATATTTGAATATTTCGTTTCTGCCACTATATATTGAGACTTAGTACTATGTTCGCAGTAGCAACAAATTTCCCAGTGCACGAAGCAAAGCATGATATGCTAGCCTTCAGTTGAAGGGGCAGTGGTATTCTGAGCTGCCTAAGAGCATCCTCTTGTGTATAAGAAGACTGCAGTACAATTTCTCCTGCATTAGAGCCTGATAAGAGTTGGCACCTCAATTTGTGTGTCTCCATTAGTCTGGTGCTTTGTGGTATACTTTAACAGCATTCGGGCTTGCCTTTATAGCTGGAGCCCGTTGAGTATTTGGTGCAAGACTGTTTCTAAAGTTATTCTCTGGACTAGTATTGTGAACACTTTGTGTTCTTGTCTACTTTATATTGAGCTGATTTAGCATGCTTTTTAAATTTTAAGCATAACTATTGCTTTGAATGACGATAAATGTGGCCAGCATCTGTTGTAGCTGTGAAACAAAAAATACCCAACTTCAACAGTATACTTGTAAATGAGGGTCATTTTTAAAGTGATCCATAATGTTTAGTTCATGACCCATTAATTTTATACTCACAGTTGAGCTATGACCATGCAGAACAGAAAGATAGGAGATGGTAAATGTATTATAAACTGGAAGATGAAATGGCCAATTGGTTCTAGCTATGTATTCATTCCTCTAATGAATGTGTGTGTTAAGTGCCATCAAGTCGCTTCCAAATTGTTGTGACCCTATGATTTAATGACGTCCAAAATGTCCTATTGTTAACAGCTTTGCTCAGGTCTTGCAAACTAAGGGCTGTGGCTTCCCAGATTGAGTTGATCTATTTCATGTTGGGTCTTCTGCAGAGTCCAACTTTTCCTAGCATTATTGTATTTTTACTGAGACTCTTGTCTTTTCATAATGTGAGCAAGGTATGATATCCTCAGTTTAGTCATTTTAGCTTCTAAAGAGAATTCAGGCTTGATCTGATTCGATCTAGAAACCACTAATGAATACCATTGCCATATGACGTCAGAACACTATATGAAATATGGCTTAGTCCAGGGCAGCTTTATTATGTGCTTGTGTAAATAGGTATTCCATTAAATTGCAGAATGTTATCTGTTAATTACTAACTACACAAAAGGTCTGACTCTTGGTTTATTATGAAAGAGTCCCACACTGTTACTCTTTTACACTTTGGATGTATGTTCTGTGACTATGCAGCAAATTCCACTAAGTATGATTGAAGATCTGTATGCAAAGACATACGGGAAAACTTTTCAAGGAGTAATGTTGAGGTTGTATGTTTCCCTTTCTGTCAAAATGTTTTATACATGTTTAGGGCTTTGTAGTACTCTGTTCTTATATTTTGTCTTATTAATAATATCTTCATCAAACTTCTAGCTAATTAACCTTGCTCTCTGCATGACCTACTAAAACATCAGCTCTAATTCAGTCCCTTGTGTTTTGTTCTCAGATGATTAAAAATGTTTAGCATATGACTTAATTATGAGGAAACTTTTGCACATTGTCAGTGTGATGGCAAAAGGGAATGGGTGTGGGGGTGGTCAGTTTGATTGTTTTAGTTCATTAGTTATTTTTGTAGCTCCTATTCTCTGGTCCATGTATGCAGGAGTGGGAAGGAAGGGAATCTTCTCTTTGCCCACATTTAGCAATGTGGCTGAATTATGGAAAAGCCTGCTCTCTGTTTTGTATATTTTCACATTTGGAAACCTTTGTGTAGTTTATAAAGACACTGGTGATTTGTTCCTCAGCAGTCCCTGCGGAGTTGGTTCCATATTACAATCTAATTCCACGTCCGTGTCGCGCACTCCTGAGCCGTTAATTTGTACATTTCGATGCAGTTTGTTTCATCGTGTTTTTGTAATCCAAACTGAATGTAACGAGCTGTGTGCTTTTGGGACCCTGCCTTGCCTTGCCAATTAGAACAAGTGGTTACTGAGAGAGAGAATGTTTTAAATAAAACATGGCACCACTGAGTGGTATTGTAAGATCATCTGGGAATAAAAGGAACTGTTTAACTCTTTCTCTCTAGAAGAGAGATCAGTGTATGAGAGGATGATGTTCAGGTGTTCAGTTCTTTTTAGACAGGTAATTAAATTCATGTTTTTCCCCAAATATAATGTCTGTTGGAAACATGGTCCATTCAGACTTGTATTGTGTAGGCAGAAATGCAACATGGTGGTATACATTTTTGAGACTTCTGCAAATCAAAATCACACAAGAATACTTAAATGCCCACTTCCCCTGCTGTTTCTTTAAATAGAATGACAAATAATACACCTAATAGATGTAGGGTCTTTGTGTCTGCATGAAATGTGGTAAGGAGGGTCCGTGTTTGTTTGTTATAACAATACTGGCATTAATTTACCTGCTGTGAGCCCTGATCACTGTGTCTTAAAATAAGACAGATTTACTTGAACCCTAATATTAAACACTTCATGTTTTTCTACTAGAAGCTTTTGGAGAAGATGTGCAGGTGTCATCTTAAGTTTAGTAAGAAGGCCATTCTCTAATTTTTGACCAATATGCAGTATCCTACATCCAAATGAAGATATATTGACAGGGCTTGCAGGGTTGTATGTGCAATACTGACTGTTGGTAGCATGGGTAGAAACCAGTAGTGTCCTGTATGTAAATTAGAATAGGCCCAAACCAAGCAAGTCTGTTATGAATGGAAGAAAGTGTCAAACAATTACTTAAAGATGTACAAAATAGGGTTGCCAGGTCCCAACGACGTGCCGGCAGGAGAGTGGGAGGGAACGTTCCAGGAGTGAGGAGCACCATGACATGCCTATGTCACCAGGAAGTGACGGGATGTCGGGTGGCAGTGCTCTGGTTTTTGGGCAAAACTCTGTGGTAGAGTTATGTATAAATCATAGAGTTTTGCCCAAAAAACAGAGTGACGTTGCCGACATGTCTGCATCACTTCCGGACTGGGGGTGGGTGTCTGGCAACCCTAGTACAAAATAAAATGTGAACCATTTACTTACTTGTAAACACTGCTTACTTCAGGACAAAGTTGTGCCCACTTGTAGCAAGTCATCAATAAGATTTTTTTTTCTTTTGCACCATTAACTATGGAAGATCTTAGGCCTTGCCTTGTTTTAAAAAGAAACAGAGTAGGTGGAGGCAGCACACACTCATGGTTACTTTAAAATAGAATAAGCTAGTTCTTTATGATCTACTATTATATTCTTGATAAGATTTTGTGTGCATTTTTTCTTTAATAACTTAACATGGACAGTTCTGGGCATATATGTAGCTTAAAATAATAGTGAAGTGTTACGTGTCTGCTTTGCGCTATAGAACATTTCACACATATGCAGATGGCAACTTGTGTTTTCCAGAATGTGTATACAAGGCAGGAAGTGCAGCTAACAGGGATGCTCGAACCCTTGCTCATGTCATAATCAGCAGTTGCGAATAAACACAAGGTCACTGAGGTGCTGTTTTTGGCATGTAACACTCTCCCTCCCACACCGCTGACAATACAAATGTCTTCCCTTTGTGGGGCTTCATTACAGCAGTATGGGCAATTGGAAGTTCTCTAGTAAAATAGGCGGGCAAGAAGAGCACTTTCCATATGGTTAAAAATGCTGGGTATTATTTACAATGCTACTTAACTGGCCACATGATTTTAAATTGATCATCATGACTTTCAGATGGGATTGCCCAAACCTTACCATCAAATCTCATATCACAGACAGGTCCACAGATTGTACCAAAATAAAAGTGTTTTGCTATATAAAAGTCAGCAAAAAAAAACTAAAGCACGGTCTCTATCCCAAGGATCCCAATCTAAATTTAGACAGTGTAGGGGGAGACCAGAGAGAGAATTAGTAAACTGAGACGATAATTTAAAAGAACCATAAATGTAGCATCTAGTATAAGAAAGTACACTCCAGCTATAAGCTAAATCTAGGACAGAGAAGAATGCTTTCATTTTAGCTCCTTTCCCCAACTCATTCCTGTTGTGCATGGAAGGGACAAATCCCTGGAAATCTCTGGCTTGCTGCAGCTTTTAAAGGACAGTGAGACACAGAAAGCAAGAGTCTAGTTTGTCATGTGCCCTTGAAGTGACTGAATCTGGAGCCCTTGCATTACCTCACCTGGATCCCAGGTAGTAATTTGAGGGATGTGTGTGAATCACAACGGATCTCCCAGTTACAGAGATAAGTTCCCCTTTTGAAGTGCAGTAGCTACCTAATTACACCTTTAAAAAAGGCAACCACCATGCTAGCTCAAAGTTTTTATATGGAATACAAATGGGGACCCGCAAGAAACTTGGGGGAGCAGCTATCCCATCCCCCCACCTTTGCTTCCTCCCCTCTCCCCCTACTTCTGTCTCTCACTCTTCCTCCCTCCTGCCATCTGTTATCTTACTCTGTCTGTCCTCCACGCCTCTCACTTCCTCTCTCTTTCTGTCCCCCACCCCATCCTCCCAATCGTCTACCTGAAGAAAAGATTGGATTTATACCCTGCCCTTCAAAGGAGTTTGTAAGTCTCAGAGTGGCTTACAAACTCCTTTCCCTTCCCTTCCCCACAACAGACACCCTGTGAGGTAGATGGGACTGAGAGGTCTTTCGAGAACTGCCCTTTCAAGGACAGCTCTTGTCAGAACTATGGCTTGCCCAAGGTCATCCAGCAGCTGCAAGTGGAGGAGTGGGGAATCGAACCTGGTTCTCCCAGATTAGAGTCTGTACACTAACCACTACCCCAAACTGGCTCTTACTACACCAAACTACCTGTCCCTGCCCACAGCAGCAGTAGCAACGGCGTCTCTCCAGGAACCACAATGGAATCTCCCAGCTATAGAGATCAGTTCTCCTTTGGGTTGCCAGCTCCAGGCTGGGAAATTCCTGGAGATTTGGGGGTGAAGCCTTGGAAGGGTCAGGTCTGGGGAAGTCCCCAGAGGTTGGTGCAGAGTGCTGGATTCAGGGGCTTGCTGCAAGCCAGCACTTAACGGATTTCCAGAACAAAGTTTGAATCTAGTGGCACCTGTAAGACCAACAAAGTTTAATTCTAGGTATAAGCTTTCATGGGCATGCACACTGAACTGACCTCCAGCTTCTCAGGCAATTTCAGAGTAGGTGCAAGATCCTTTAGAACATTGCAGGGAGCAGGCATTGCATACGCCTGAGGTAAACAAAGTAATGGTCACTTAACTGCCCTCCTGTTACTGTCTTTGGCCGTCTCTCTCTCTCTTTCTCTCTCTCCCCCTTTCAGCTTCTTACCCTTTCCCACCCACCCCCAATATTCCTTTCCTGATTTGGTCGATCCTGTTCTTGACCCAGCCGAGGATGCAGGTCCATGAGGTGGGGGGGCAGGGAGAGGGAACCATTCAACCATGCGGTGGAGGGGGGGAAAGGAAGTTGGTTTAAAGAGACAGGGATGTGGCTGAAGCGGGGTTTGACTGACGGGGAGGTGACCCGAAGGCAGTAGAGAGTTCCCCCCCTCAGCTGCTGCTGCTTCCTCATCTTTGTGCGCTGCCACAGGCACTGCCGCCTCATCCTCCTCCATGACTTGACTGACTGAGGGGACAGAGAGCATGAGAGAGGCTGGCTGCCACAGTTATTTCTTCCCCTCAGCCACTGCCTCATCTTTGTGCACTGCCTCATCAGTCACCTCCTCGTCCTCCTGCTTGGCGGGGCTTTGTTCAGAGTGGCCAGGGGGGGGGGCAGGGCGGGGTTGAAGGCAAGGGCCAGTGTGCATGCATGAAAGGTGAGTTTTTGGCAACATGGCTTGCCTTTTATATATATAGGATGAAAAGGTCATTACTCATACTTTAAAACTTCTTAAATTATTTTAGAGAGGCACTTCTACTGAAACTTATACATTGTTGCTTCATATCTATTATGAAGGTTATGACACTTGAGCCCTTATACCCTCAACTCCTGAACCTTTTCAGTCATGTGATGTCTGGACTGAGCATATTCCAATTACCTTGCCCAGATTAATCTGAGAATTTTTATTGTTGTGCACCTACTTGCCACAGCACTACAGCCTTGAAGAAAAATGTAACTTTCTATTTAGACAGTATTTATTTGCAATGTGTATGGATAATAATAACCACAACAGGAATAATACATTCTAAAGAATGTGAATAAAACAGCTAAGTATTATGAAGGAAAGGCAAATAATAACAATAACCAGTGGTGTTCCAAATGTAGGCATACTTGGACCAGTGGAAATTTATGTAATCACATCATATAGATTTTGGGTGCTCAGTGAAATTTTTAAAATACTCTAGGTTTGGCTAATAAATTGGGAGGGTCTGTATTGTAAAGGCAAATGTGACATTCTTCTAGCAGCAGCATGGTGGTGGTAAATGTGCATGGAGTTCCACTATACTTCCTTCTCAGTTCTAAACCTCTTGAGAAATTACTCCACTTATTAAAGCATATTACATATAAATATGCAGATTAATTATATTTTGTAAATGGGGTTACAATTTACAAAGTATCCCAGAAGCATACCAAAAAAGTCATAAAACCTTTGATGTATACCCTTTCATACTTCATGTAACCATCAAAAATCATAGGGTTAATTGTGCCCCACTGAATCATGCCCTTCTTATTTTCTTTTCCAAATAAAGGTTAAAACTAAAACATTATTGGGGAATGAATTATTATTCTTGCAATCAGTAGGAAAATGAAATTACTATTTGTTGTTGTTGTTCAGTCACACAGTCGAGTCCGACTCTTCGCAACCCCATGGACCAGATCACGCCAGGCCTTCCGGTCTTCCGCCGTCCTCTGAAGTTTGCTCAACACTGTCTAACTATCTCATCCTTTGCCGCCCCCGTCTTCTTTGACCTTCAATCTTTCCCAGCATCAGGGTCTTCTCCAGTGAGTGCTCCCTTCTCATTTGGTGGCCAAAGTATTTGAGCTTCAGTTTCATTATCTGGCCTTCCAGGGAACAGTCAGGGTTGATTTCTTTTAGGATTGACTGATTTGATCTTCTTGCAGTCCAAGGGACTCTCAAGAGTCTCCTCCAGCACCATAGTTCAAAAGAATCTATTCTTCGGCACTCGGCCTTCCTTATAGTCCAACTCTCACAGCCATACATGACTACTGGGAATACCATTGCTTGGACCATGCGTATTTTTGTTGGCAGGGTGATGTCTCTACTTTTTATCATGCTGTTTAGGTTCGCCATCACTTTCCTCCCAAGGAGCAGGCGTCTTTTAATTTCATGGCTGCAGTCACAGTCTGCGGTGATTTGATGACTAGGGAGCCATGTACCTGATGTTATCTGCAGGTCGTCTTGAAGAAACAGGCTCTGAAGAACTGCTCTTCCAAAAGCAGCATCAGTTTTAGCACAGTGCATCACCACCAGGAACTTCTCAAAGGCTGAAGTCAGTGAACCAATAGCAGACCTGCAGAGATATGTCACCAAGTATCTGGAGAAAGTGGCAGAATCAGGAGCCATAATGACCCTTTCACAGTACTAGCTTGCTTGATACGTTCGCATCAAACTTTAAAGCCAGGCATCTTTCCCGGCATTTGAAAGACATGTTTGCACTCACTGGAGAAAACCCTGATGCTGGGAAAGATTGAAGGTCAAAGAAGACGGGGACGGCAAAGGATGAGATGGTTAGACAGTGTCAGCGATGCAACGAACATGAAATTGAGCCAACTTCAGAGGACGGCGGAAGACAAGAGGGCCTGGCGTTGTGAGTCAAAGTTTGCTTTGTCAGATAACCAATATATAAGGAATATTATCATCCATTGGCTCCCTTGTGGAAGCACTTTATACAGTAGAGCCGCCTGAACTTGATTTTTGTCCTAGGATTTTTTCCATCCAGAAGGCAAGGATTTGTCAGCTGCTAGTCCAATACTTTATTTCATAGTCTGAGTAGATAGAGGAAGGATTAGAGATTGTGTAAAATGCATGTTGCCACTTTTGAGTGCAATGTATGCTTTTCACACATCTGTTGTGACTGGTTTGCAGTCTCTGGCAAAGTGTATCTCAGCAGATGCTTTCTAAAGCCTCAAAATTATAAAACATTTGTGAAATTAACTGCGTATTTTAGTGAGTGGATTTTTAAAACCCATCTGCAGGTTACTGTGCAGTTTGTAATACTAGCTGCAGGGCTTTGCTTATATTATAATTGGAAGTATAGTGTGATGGTGGTACCTGTTCAAATATATCTCAGATAATATATGCACTGGGATCAGTGCATGATGTGTTTGGGGATGGAAATAGTCTGGATTATTTAAATGGATACTCTCTTTTTTGTGTATGGAAAGCCCTGTACATATTTAATAAACCAAGTAAGATCAGAAATATAAAATGAAAGGGAACAATTCTGGTTTCATGTAAAGGGTAACTGCAACTGGCAATAGTAAAACAGTGTACTTGTGTTGTATCCTTCAGTGCCTTCCATATTACATGGGTACAGCTGACTAAGCAAAATAAATGTTTCAAAATGCCATCAAATAAGACTCAAGTTGTAGTCCAATTCCAATTCCAATAACCTTTATTGGCATAAAACCAAGCTGTAGTCTTCCATGCCTGTGCCCCATCACTAATAATCATGACCAGGGCTCTTTTTGTAGAAAAAGCCCAGCAGGAACTCATTAGCATAATAGGCCACACCCAACAGCAGAACTCAATTATCATATTAGGCCACACCCTGACAGTGCAGCACATTAGCATATTAGGCCACACCCATCTTGGAATCCAGGCTCCCATTCTCCAATGAGCCTTCAAGCCTCTCCCATTGTTTCCAATGGGCAATCCTGTCATTCCTTTTACACATTCCAGTTAATTGTCCCTTTGAAACTGTACCACACCATTTTAAGTAACAGCAAAATGAAGAGCATGAACATGTACAGAGTGCACATTTCTTGCCAATGTTCTCTCTAAGCTGCACACGGCAAAAGGAAATTTTAAAAGGACTCTGATCTGAATGCCCCCCCAATCTTGTTTAAGCAGATCGGCTTACTGTTTAAAAATAGACACCCTGTGAGGTAGGTGGGGCTGAGAGAGCCCTTTCAAGGACTGCTCTTGAGAGAACAGCTCTGAAAGAACTTGTGATTGACCCAGGGTCACACCAGCAGCTGCAAGTAGAGGAATGGGGAATCAAACCCGGTTCTCCCAGATTAGAGTCCATGCTCCTAACCACTACCAAACTGTAACTCAAAACATTTAGAAGCAAGTATAAGAAACATAGGACACCCTCTCCACCATATCAGAGCCTTTAAGCAGATCATTTCCAAAACAGCCCTTCAAAGCCTAATTACATGAACTGAGCAGCAAGGAAGATACTCTGTTTTGAAAAGTATTTCCCTCATAAATACTCAGAGATCCTGTGGTCTCCCAGCAGTGACATTCACAAGCAGTGGACATCCCAGAAGACTAAAGATCCATCAGAGTCCTCAACAGGATGCTTAAGAAATGGGGAGGGGGGGGGAGAGAATGAGAAGGCACTTAACCCAAAAACACTGGGACACACTTCAGCTTAGTAATTTGCCAAGCATATAAAAGATCAGACAGATCATTTCACTTGTGGTCATTACTGGAAAAAGATGGTGTATCTACAGCATTTATGATCCCAAATGTAGTTGCCAGCTCTGGGTTGGGAAATACCTGGAGATTTTGGGGGGGGAGCCTGGAAACAGTGCAGTTTGGAGAGGGGAGGGTCCTCAGCGTGGTATAATTCCATAGAGTCCACCCTCCAAATTAGCCATGGACTGGTACGTATAAGTTGCATATAGTTACCATACATAATGCTGATTTATGCACAAAAGCCAGCAAAAAGCAAAGATCCTGATACAACAACCACAAATATAGAACATAAACACAACCAAGAAATCTTTCTTCATCCCTATTAAAGATCCAGGGTTGGATTGAATGCAGTGCCATTTAGTTTCAAATCTTTTCTAAACAGTGAGAAAACTCTAAACTACTGCTAGTTAATGCAAACAAAGTTTAGCTGTCGTTTTAGAGGGTATGCCAGCACCTAAACTACATATAAGATTTTGTACGCAAGTCTGACTTTTAAAACTAGCACCCCATTTGTCCTAACATCTCCCATTAGCCTCACAAACGCATGTAGAGATGGGGGTGTGTGTGTATGTGTAATGGTCTTATTAAAAGAAAAAATTCCAAAGAAACCTATCTAATCACCCAACTATTTAACATTTCTTTTTTTTAAAAAAAAGGACAGCTTATTACCCAGCACAAGGAAAGCCCTAGTCTATACCTTACACCCGAGGAGCCCTGTTGTGTAATTAAGGGCAGGCAGAACAGCAAAGTCACCCTACAACGGATTGGCCTCTTGCCTGTTTTTGTAAAGAATCTGTTTACAAGAGGAGTCTCCAAAGATCACAAGGGACAAAAGAGATTCCAGCATCCATTGTCCAGTCACCCAAGCAAGCTGTACCAGAAACAGGGACAGAATGATGGAGGAGGAAGGGGTGTGTGTGTGGAGAGAAATAGAAGAGAGGCTCGCTCTCGGCAGGGAAGGTGGCCAGGTGGAGGGAACCTGGGAGCAGAGACACTCTCTGAAAGCCGCTGCTGCCGCTGTTTAAACTGCCCCCCACCCACTCCACGTGCAGCTGGCATGGGGCGGCCGAGAGAGAGCTCGCCCAGCCAAGAGAGAGCTGCCCAGCAGCGAGCCCTCTCCCTCTCCAGGGGGACGCTGCAGTGGTGGCGCATGGGGGGATAGCCTGCAGCTGGGCAGGAGATGATGAGATGCCACCATGGTGGGGAAGGCGAGCTGCTCCTGAGCAGGGGCGCCAAGGGACATGTTGCTGCGGCATCTTTCGCTACGGCCAGCCTAAGTTGGGAGTGGCCGGCAGAGAAGGGCAGCGAGAGCAGAAGCCAAGCATTGGGGAGGACGAGGGAGCAGCCTAATGGGAGAGCGGCAGCCCTGCAGGAGGGTGCCGCCCTGGAGTAGCCTGAGCATGCCGACGACCTCACTGCCATGCAGGCAGGCTGTGCGTGGCTCACTTAGTCCTGGCCAGCCGGCCGGTGGCCTCCCCTGCTCTGACGAGCCAGCCTGGCCCGCACCGTGGAGGGGAAGGAGGGCGCCCAGGGACTTCCCACCTCACCCAAACACCCCGCATGCACACCCACACCCTGCCCACCTTCCCCGACAGCGCCGGCCATGGCAGGCCCTTGAGGGCTGCCGTGCTGCAGAGGGAAGGAGGGTGCCCGGGCCAGTGTTCCCTCTAAGCTGAGTTAGTGTGAGCTAGCTCACAGTTTTTTAGCCTCTGGCTCTTAGCTCAGGAAGGAATGGCTCCAGAGTGAACTAATGTATGCAGGAGCCAAATTGCTCCCTCACAACTTTAAGGCCAGTAGCTCACAAAGTAGAATTTTTGCTCATAAAACTCCACAGCTTAGAGGGAACATTGGCCCAGACCGGAGCAGCAGCGGGATGAGCACATGCTCTGGTGCTTGTTGCTGCTGTTGCTTCTTCTTCCACCGAGGGCGGGGCGGAGCAGGGCTTTTGGCGAGGGAGGGGTGAGGGGCGGGGCAGGCTCAGAAGCCAGACAGAACGCCGTTCCGGGGCATTCTGATCCCAAAATAGTCCTGATCATGACAATGGAATTATACTTTTGGAATGTTTTGTGGAGTGGAGTGTTTTGTGTTGTGGACCTAGATCATGTTGTTTCAGCAACAGCATGAGAGCTCTGAAATATACGTGTGGAGATCCTGTAAAGGAAGGTGCATAGAAATTATTTTCTTTAAGATAGTGCTGGAAACTCCTGTTCGTCAGTTTTCTTGGCTGTGTTTTAATATGGGGTTTTATATGTATGTTGCTGTGGTTTAAAAGGGCAGGCCTCTAGAGTAAAGAAAAAGAGGGGGGCTAGATGGATGACCATTGAAGTGTGTTATGATTGGATGGGAGCTATACCCTAGGGGGCAGAGTTGACTGGTTTGTAGAGAGAGCATTTTGTTCAGTGTGTGTGTGGGAAGAGAGTGAGTCAGGTGCTCTGGAATGTGAGAGAAATTAGTGTTCTTTGTGGAAGTCATTAGCCTAAGTGACAAGTTAGGAAATTAAGCTTTGTGGAAGTTACTAGTGTAAGTGTCAAGAAAGAAAATAAGCCTTTGTGGCTAGATCTATTTAAGGAACTTTAGAGAAAGAAGAAATGCACCTATCTGAAACCATTATGCTCATTAAGAATACAGAAACCATTACACTGTTTTACTTCTAAATGAACTGTATTTAGGTTTAAGAGAAAACAGTTATTTTAGAGTAAAGGATCTCCTTTTTACCTCAGAGTCACTGTCACACGCTGACTGTTCGGTCATTCTACCAAACATAACTAAGCCGTCCTGTTTTTTGGGTCCAACTGAGAATTCAAAGGCAAGATTTGGTGGCAGCAAAAATTAGTAGGAAACACTAAGGAAGGCAAAGAGACAGAATTAACACGTCATTTCAGAAGACTTACAGTGAGGTGTCTTTACAGGTGTTGCATATAAGGCATCTTAGAATAAGATCAAACCCTTACACTGCAGTTCAGCTTTCAAACTATCATTTGATCCTGGTTTGTTTCGACAAATTCTCGTTGAAAGACTTCTGTCCTTTCCCTCACCTTCCCTACAAAGACCCACTTGCTAACCCAGCTTGTAGAGTAATAACCAGCAGAAGGGCAAAACTTCACTAGTTAACAGAGTTACTTATCACTGACTGATGTCAATGCAAGGATGGGGTAGAAGAACTCTCAGCTATGCCCCTTTACTGCCTAGCTTTTCAGATTATAACTTTCCTGACACCAAATTGTACGAATGCAACCATATACATACACAAAGTTACCTAAACATCCAAGTGTGCAAGAGATCCCCTGCCCTGGTTTTATCCCACAATTACCAGCCTTATTTCACATTCTGTCACTGGAGCTTGCCCTTACCCTGGGCAATGGTGAGGCAGGTCTGGGGAGTTACATGCTTTGCAGGCCCTACCAGTGGTACTATGGATGGTAGAAGTAGAGATGTGAAGGCCCGGAAAAAAACCCGGAAAAATTCAGAAAAAAACCCGTTTTTTCCTGAAGCCTTTTTTGTTTTTTTCCGAAAAATTGGAAAAATTGAAAAAAGAAAAGAAAAAAAATTGATTATGGAACGTTTTATTTTAACATGATGATTAAGACAAGGTGTTCAAATATTTTCCAAATCATTTCTTATATATATATATATGGTATCAGATTGATCTAATTTCTGTGCACTGAGGACAAGCAAGTCCTAGGTTACAAACTGAACTCTCCAATGCAAGAACAAGATGCATTTCTTCCTTTAGGAGGTGCTATTGTCAGAAGACAATAAAAAGGTTTCAGTTTTGTTTTTGCATGTGGGTGGGTATTCTGTTTGTAATAATTGTTTGGATACACTATATTTTTAATATGCTAGTTGTGATAATTTCATGCCAAGTAAAAATGTCCATAGTCATATTTTATGTTCCTAAAGTAACAGAATGACTTTCAATCTAGAAAAGACAAAAGAAATGCTAATGTAGCATTTTTTTCAATTTTTCCGAAAATTTCCGTTTCCCCCCGAAAAAAAAACGGGTTTTTTTTCTGAGCTTCAAAATTTCCGGAAATTTTACATCTCTAGATAGAAGAAGGCACATGCCCCTTGGACCTGCCCTGCCACCATTCTGTTTGGAGAATGAAACAGGTAAAGTTTCGTTTCATTGCTGCAATCAAGAACGGAACATTACCAGCATTCCTGTAGCTTTAAGTTGGCAAAGAGACTAGCACGGACAAGGAGACTGCTAGTGAGAAGTGGTAAAAGCTCAGATACATTTCAGTTTTGAGTGACTCTGTTCAGGCATCTCTGTAGCACAAGGAAAGATGACAAAAGACAAGCAATGATTACACCAAGATGTTTTATATATAAGAACCATAGTTGAGAGTAATTGTGATTAATAAATCAACTTCAAGTACTGATATGAAGTAACAAGATTAGCTGTAGGGTAGGACTGAACTCAGACATCAGCTAACTACTGTCAGTTTAAATAAAACATGGGTTCATGTGAGATCACAACTATCATGACCTTCTACTCAGCGATTCAGACTTAGAATCCCTAGGGGAGGAGCCAAAGTCAGTGATTGAGAAGGACCAGAAGGACCTGGAAGAGCCACCTGTAGATGATCCCTCCTTACCACCAGAGGCTGCCTTGCCAAAGCTTACAAGGGAAACTTCTCCATCAGCCTCAGATAGTCTCCAAGCCTCTGCCATGCAGGACTTGAGCCCAGCCCTGTAGCCCTCCAGAATCCTCTTCCAGTCTGCATGAATGCTGGCAGCTGAGGGCCCGCGGGGGCCAGAGTTGCACAAAGGTGAAGTGCCCGGTTGGCTGCATGGAACACCAGAGTAGAACAGTGCAGTGAGGGTGATTCCTTGCAGGATCCTGGCCAGTGTGCAGAGCCACCTCAGTTTCCAGCAACTGTTAACGATACAGCCAGGCTCAATTATATCCTAGCAGCCTACTTAAGAGGGGGCCTGGAAAGACAGCCTTCTTTTTTACGCAAATGAAGGAGAAGAGAATGAAAGACAGCCTTTCTGAATCAGTTGGTTCACAAGGTCACAACCCTTGCCTGCTAGGCCCTGCCGGCTTCAGACCTTGACTGTTCCTGACCCTTCTCCATGACCATCTGCAGGGCAAGTCCTGAGTCTTGTCGAGCCAAAGCCTGAGGTAAGAACAAGAACCAAGCTATAGCTTGAATAACTTACAGCCCTATTTGCTTGAGGTATGCCTTACTGGGTATTTGTAGTTTGAGAGGGAGGTAGCTTTACAAGGTTTGTTGAGTTAATGCAATGCAAAATGATGACATTTAGCTCTGGAATGCTTAATACATATATCAGAAGAAGGTTTGATATTAAACTGTCAGTTAACTGGCTCACATTTATTTTGCTTCCTGTTAGCAAACTGATGGCAGTCACAACCCAGATATAATCTTACTGTGTTTCTGACTGAAATATTTAGGTGTTGACTCCCTTCCAATTTTGGCTCAGCAGTTTTTAGCTACATAAACAGTTGACCCTTTTAGCACTTACCTCTGGAGTATCTGGGGTTTGAAACACACCCAGGAAATAAAGAGAAACAAATAGCATTATGCAAGAGTCAGTGGCTTTTGGTTTTTGAAAATAAGATCATATTTATGTTTGTGTTTTCTGTTTTTGCATACAGGGAAGATTGCTTTTTTGTAGTCATCAGAAATGCCTAACTAAGCACACATAACGTTAAAATCACAGGGTGTTCTGCACGTACTTTGTGGGGGAAATAAACATGACACGATTTTTCTGCCAAAGTAGAAGAAATGGGTTGGATCCCACCGGCTTTTCCACTGGCACAAGTGAAATGATCATTCTCCTCACGGCTGTTTTGTCTCATGCGGTTTTTGTCCACATGCAGTTACTAATTGCCAGCATATCCTTTTCCAGAGATCAAAGGAGGTCTCTTCATTTTGCGGAAGAGTTGGTAGGATCAGACCCAATGTACTGCTAAATGATTTTTCACCCAGTTGTGGAGTTTTTTTGGTAGTAAGGGGTATATTAGCCAACCATCCACAGACCTTGCAGAGTGGAATGTCCCTGCTTCCCTCTCCTCTTGCAACCTACCAAGCCTTCCTTCCCAGATTGGGTTGCCAGGATCCTTGGTCCTTCTGAGATCTTCTGTGTGCACAGCACAATGACATCACCCAAGAAGTGACATCATCATGTTGGGGGGGGGGGTGACACTCTAATTTTTTAGGCAGAACTCTTTATGGTTTGTAGCCGATTTTACCATAGAGTTTTGCCCAAATACTACCATCTCGCCGTGCGATGTTGGCAACATGATGACATCACTTCCGGGTGATGTCATCACGTTGCCTTTCGGGCCAGTTGGGGGTGGAATTTTCCCCTGTCAGCCACCTGGCTGGTGGTGGGGAAGCACCCCACAAAAGCAGGGATTCCTCTGCTCCGGCAGGGGTCTGGCAACCCTAGATTTGTTCCTTGGAGACAGGCCCTTACAATGGGAGATTGATTGAAATTGTGCCCCTCTCCCATCTGCAGATTTAAAAAGCTCTTCCATATGGTTGGATATATCCCAGTGTCATCGTAGTGAAGATAATGATGCTGTGCACTAAGGATTCTGAAAGTAAAGTTTGATATAACATTTTTTTAAAAAACAGATACACCTGTCCAGCCTACTTTTTTATCCCCAGTAGATTGGTGAAGAGTACTGAAAAGGGAGGGTAGAATTGTGAAGCATGCACAAAAACAGATACACCTGTCCAGCCTACTTTTTTATCCCCACTAGATTGGTGAAGAGTACTGAAAAGGAAGGGTAGAATTGGGAACAAGTTTTCTACAGAAAGAAAGAGAGGGATCATTGCAGAGATTTGCATAGCAGAATGTTGCCTTGCTAGCTATCTATAATCCTTTTGAGGTATCAACAGGTAATTTGGTAAAGCTTATCCACTAGGCACTGTACACTTGAATTTTAAAAGGGTTTGACAAGACTGTGTAGGTTCAAGGGTTTAAACCTAATCTGAAGAATATTTGGAAGCTTAAAATTTATTTAAGCATATTTAAGTTTAACTGTCAACTATTGTCATTGTGTGAGTGCTTGGTAGTTGAATAGTGCAGATCAACTCTCATCTTTCTGAGCTATCATTGAAGCCTGCTTAAGTGATGATACGGCTTGTTACTCATTTAGCACCATCAATCTGCTTGAATCTGAATGCAAAAATGATGCAGTTCTCTCTCAGCGTATCAGTTGGTCCTATCACCACAGCTGCACAAATTGGCTGTTAATCTTCTGCAGCCTTCTTTATACAAGCCAACAGACTTATCACAAACATTGTACAACTATGAAAATAGGCTTTTAGGAAACTTGAGGGCTTTTATTTATTTACAGTGCTTCCCTGTTCTGCTAGATATGCTGTTCCAGATGTGCCTTTTGTGGCCATCTCTGGCTGATAATATTGGTGGCTACATCGGATACAAATATTTGTATAAGTATGTAATAGATAGACAATGAACTTGATAAAGTAGTAGACTTGCCAGCAGTGAGTGGTGTTCTGAGTTTAAGAATAACTTCATCACACTGAGTTGCTTACAGAGGAGAGGGCAAAGGAACAGAGAAAGAAGAACCTCTCTGTTCGTGACATGATCTTAAATTATCATATGTATTAGGAGTAAGGCCCATTGTGGGAAGAAATACAACGAGCTCTGAAAAGAGGCTCCAGGTGAGTGTCCCGGCTGTGGCTGGCGGGGTGGTGGAGGGAAGGGTTAAATAGCGAGAGCTGAGCCATGTTTAGAAGGCAGGTGCTGGACATAAATTTTATTAAGGAAAAGCAAAAATCGGAATGTGGAGGCATTTGGGGGTAGAGCCTGGGGAGAGCAGGGTTTGGGGTGGGGAGGGACCTCAGCAGGGTATAATGCCATGGGGTCCACTGTCCAAAGCAGCCATTTTCTCCAGGAGAACTGATCTTGGCCATCTGGAGATCAGTTGTAATAGCTGGAGATCTCCAGGTGCTACCTGGAAGTTGGCAATACTTAGGGGAGGGTCAGGTTTGTTGAAGGATGATTTACAAACAATTACACTTCGCATTTTCATTCCAGATTAGGATTTTTTGAAAACTGTTTGGGTTAGCTGCTATTCATTCCCACATGGAAATGCCAGGCCCTGTTGACTCAAAAATATTAGAAAACCTTGCAAATTCAGGCCCATAAACGAAATGCTTCATTTCCTTCTTCTTAGCTATAAGGCAGGGCTGTCTCAAGTCATTTTGCTGGCCCAAGTGGGTAATATGGAAGGAGAGCCACCTGGTAACAGATACGCTTCCCTCCACCCCTGACTTAATGTTGATTTGGGGCTATGCAGTGGCAGCTAAGGTAGAAAAGCACCTCCTCCTGTGCCATGTTTTCTGGGTTCCATGGGTCTGGAAAGTGGTTTCATAGCCAGTTACAGGGTTGCCAAGTCTGGGTTGGGAAATTTGTGGGGCAGAGCCTGGGGAGGACAGGTTTTGGGATGGAGAGGGATCTCAGCAGGGTATAATGCCATAGAGTCCACTGCCCAAAGCAGTCATTTTCTCCAGGAGAACTGATCTTGGTCATCTGGAGATCAGTTGTAATAGCTGGAGATCTCCAGGTGCTGCCTGGAGGTTGGCAATACTTAGGGGAGGATGAGGTTTGTTGAAGGACTTCAGTGAGGTATAGTGCCATAGAGCTCACCCTCCAAAGCAACCATTTTCTCTATGGGGACTGATCTCTGGAGTCTGGAGATCATTTGTAATTCAGGAAGATGCCCAAGCCATCCCTTTCCCCCCAACCCCTTTCAATTCCAACTGCTTCCTGCTTAATACTTTAACTGATTAACACTTCAATTGATTCCCTCCGAATGCCCCACTACCTCTTGGGACTCCCAACTTGGGAGTTGTAGTTCTAATTCCCTTTTCTATGGTTGCAGTGAGGCCAGCTGAGAACTACAACTCCCAAGGTGCAATGCATAAGAAGTGGGGTGTAAGAATGGAGGAGCAGGTGGGATGGGCCAATAGGACACCAAAGCAGCTTCCCCAGTGGCCAATGGGAGAGTAGGTGACTTGTTGCCAGCACGACTTGCCTGATAGATAGATAGATAGATAGATAGATAGAATTTTTTACTTTGCTTAAAATCTGGTTAGAACATAAAAACAAGAGAATCCGTGTTGGTGCAGGTCAGTGGCCCATCCAGTCCAACACTCTGTGTCACACAGTGGCCAAAACCCAAATGCCATCAGGAGGTCTAATGGTGGGGGCAGAACTCCAGCAGCCCTCCCACTGTTGCCCCCCAAGCACCAAGAATACAGAGCATCACTGTTCCAGACATAGTGTTCCATCCATACGTTGTGGTTAAGAGACACTGACAGACCTCTGCTCCATATGCTTATCCAATCCCCTCTTGAAGTGGTTTATGCTTGTAGCTGCCACCACTTCCTACAGCAGAGAATTCCACATGTTAATTACTCTTTGGATGAAGAAGTACTTCCTTTTATCTGTTCTAAGCCTACTGCTCATTAATTTCACTGAGTGCCCATGAATTCTTGTATTGTGAGAAAGGGCAAAAAGTACTTCCTTCTCAGCCTTCTCTATTCTATGCATAACTTTGAAAACCTCTATCATGTCACCCCCTCAGTCTTCATTTCCTCAAGCTAAAGAGCCCTAACCTCTTTATTATTTATTACTTTTGGCTTCTACCCCGCTCGAACACCCTAGGGGGTCTCTGAGCGGCTTACAGTTACTCTGTTATCCCTAACTATGGCCACATCTGAATTGGGGTGGGGACTGCCCTACTAGCACCCTGTAGATAGCGCTGTTGTTCTTCTTGATCTTAGTTCGGCATCTCGGCCCATTGCTGGCTTGGCTCCCTCCAGCTTTCCTCCTTCTCCTCTTTGCTTGTCCTCTGCGTCGGCTACGGTCGGCGGCTTTAATCTTTCTTCATAGGGAAGGTGTTCCATCTCCTTCCTTAATCATTTTAGTTGCCCTCTTCTGCATCTTTTCCGGTGGTATAATACCTTTTTTGAGGTACAGTGACCAGAAATGTACACAAAACTGTATCATATTGTAGCTGTATCTGAAGAAGTGAGCAGTGACTCACGACAGCTCATACACTACCACTACCCTACCACAA
The DNA here is from genome assembly GCF_001447785.1 of Gekko japonicus. Taxonomy (NCBI): domain Eukaryota; kingdom Metazoa; phylum Chordata; class Lepidosauria; order Squamata; family Gekkonidae; genus Gekko; species Gekko japonicus. Next base: position 130,027 of record NW_015171576.1, on the reverse strand, counting down.
ATTTTGTTAGTCTTTAAGGTGCTACTTTTTTCTACTGCTACAGACACACTAACACGGCTGCCCATCTAGAATTGTACACAGTATTCCAAATAAGGCTGTACCATAGATTTATATAGGGATATTATGATACTAATTGATTGGTTTTCAAACCCCTTCCTAAAAATCCCCAGCATAGCATTTGCCTTTTTTTCATTGCAGTTGCACACTGAGTTGTCCCTTCCCCATTCTAACTACTGTACAGCAAAATATTCTATAATTCTCTCAATGCAGTATTTGTTTATTTACTTCATTTATATTCTACTTTTCTTCCCACTGGAAACCCAAAGTGTCTTGCAGCATCCTCCCACTCTCAAAATTTTATCCTCACAGCAGCCCTGCGAAATAATTTAGACTGAGCACATGTGACTGGCCAAGTTGAACGACGCATTTATAGCCATACTTGGCGAGCGTTCGTTCACTGGGCAACGAATGCGAGCATACATCCGCGGCAGGCCACAGACAAGGAAGTCATTCTCTTCCTCGCCCTAGGCCCAGATCCTAGTTTGACACTCTTAACCACTATACCGCATTGACTTTCTGGCTATTTTAAAGGTTACCACTTGCTTAGTTTGTCGGTTGAAATTGTGGTTTATTTGACTAAAATGTAAATGTCATATATGAGCTGTCATCTTTTTTCTGAAAAAGTAGAGCCCATCTACCCTTTTTATGTGCTTGAAATACCATGAATTGATTTCACTAAGTGCTTGCATTTGTATTGAGTAATGCACAATAGCCAGCTTCTGTTTTAGCTGGCTTCCTGCAATGGGCTCAGGCCTCTTTGTTTTTATGTGTTTAGCACATTTATGTGCCACTTTCCCATTGAAAAAAAGCCTGTTCAAGGTGGCTTTCTTTTGGAATCAGTCCAATTATTGGTGTCAGGCAAGTATGGAACTTCTAAGGAAATTGGGCAGGCTTGCCTTAAAGGGTCTATTGCAAGGGATGGATGCAACTCTGACATCTGGGAAGATTGCCCACCCAAAGTACCGTAGTTATCTTGTTACGTGAGCATGCTCAGAAATATTTACAGCCTGTGAGAGAGTTGCCCACTGAGACATGGCTTATATACTCTTGAAGAAAGCGACTTCTGACAATAACTGTTCTGGTGACAATTAGACATTAAAACTGTTGTAATATTATTTTAGTAATTTCTTGGCAGAGAATTATATTGAGGCTAATTTTCCCTAATAGAATCTGCTTTCTTAATTGTACCTATTGATCTGAAACAAGTAGAAAATGTCCTGGTTTGATATGGCTGCTGGGTGGAACTGTGATGCTTGGATTTCCCTCCCTGCTATGTATTCTACAGAAAAGATATTAACAGACTCTCATATGCACCCTACCCTATTAGCAAGAATATACAGTGATACAAAAATGGATTTGTCAAGAGTTTTATGGCTCCATGATCTATTGTACAATATTAATCCTACTGCGATGTTATTAAGTCATTTTTCATCTCCTCTTAAATTAATGTTGACATTCTGTTACTGGAATTGTTCTTGTCCCCAGATTAAAACAAGAAAAGTTTTCAAAAAGTCTTCTCTGCTAGAATATTAACATTAATTGTAGCATAAGCAGGACCTCGCTTGAAGAGGAGTCATCCCCCTACAAAAACTGTAATGCACATTTTGTTATGTATTTCATGTTTACTTTCTAGCATGAAGGAATTGCTTTCTCATGCCATCAAGGGCATGAAAATTGAAAGACAAATTAGAAGTCTTTGGGTTAGGAGGTACCTTTTAAAAGTGATGTTGTATATTCAAGTTGGTAAACTTAGCTGTGAACCCATTCTCCTTAAAACACACAGCCATGGAGAATGGGGGGGATGGTTGCACTCAACTTTCTTCTTGGTCGTCAAGTGATCTTAAAGCAGCTAAGATTATTCTCTGTGGTGATGCGAAGAGCTACTTTTGGCTTTTTATATTTTGTAACTTGATATACTTTGCAGTTCAAACAAAAAAATTATATTTTGGCAATGAGATAGTTGCAGGTGAGTATGAAACCAGATCTCTGGAAGCTATTTAATTGCTTAATGGCCTAGGATACATGCACTTCATGGCTTTAAATAATAACCATTAATTTGGAGATTCATGGGTTACTGTGACTGGAAATAGGCTAGATGATTGTTGTGGATTCACAGCTGATTATGTTGCTATAGATCCAATTCCTTTCTGTTTTTATGTAAATAGTTCTGAGTGTTGACTATATACCTTGGGAGGATTTTAAATCCGTGAGGAATTGCAGGAGAGGAAGAGTTTGGAAATGCTCTTCCCCACTTTCTCTCTGGTTCTCCTACAGAGTTTGAGCAGACTGACCCTGTTCCATTCCCACCCGAGTTTTGCTTTAATTGACTCTAAACTGCTCTCTGTATTTCACCCTTTCTAGAGAATTTTGAGTTGTCCTCCTCTCAGAGCTGTAAACACCATGATTTCTTTCTATCTCATGAAAGCAGCATCTGACTTTAAGGTACTGTGACAGTACCATTGCAACTGCTGACTGTAAATTAAGAATGATGAAGGACAAATTGCTAGAGCAAGGTACTGAGGAAGTTTATTCCATGCCTTTTTAATGTGCCCTCTCAAACCTTGCTATGGTATATGAAGTTATGATTGTATGTGTTCAGTCACACCCAGAAAATCACAGAGCTGTCTGTTTGGCAGTCCTCTTGGGAGTCCCTTGGACTGCAAGAAGAACAAATCAGTCGATCCTAAAAGAAATCAACCCTGACTGTTCCCTGGAAGGCCAGATAATGAAACTGAAGCTCAAATACTTTGGCCACCAAATGAGAAGGGAGCACTCACTGGAGAAGACCCTAATGCTGGGAAAGATTGAAGGTCAAATAAGACGGGGACGGCAAAGGATGAGATGGTTAGACAGTGTCATCGATGCAACGAACATGAAATTGAGCAAAATTCAGAGGACGGCGGAAGACAGGAGGGCCTGGCGGGATCTGGTCCATGGGGTCGCGAAGAGTCGGACTCAACTGTGCGACTGAACAACAAAAATCCTAAAAGATTGATCAGGCTGCTTTCTCAGTGTCTGCAGATTTATTTTATAAATGGTTGCCAACCTATGAAGAATCTCAGATTAATCATCAGATTGTTACTTTATGAATAAACACACAATAGTTCTAGAATAAAAAAAAGAAGTTTAAATGCATGTTGTACCAGCGTAGTTTTAGAAGGATCATTTCTTCCTGTCTTAAGAGAAGAATGCCTCTTCTAAGGCTAAGCCTGTTATCTGATTTATTCTGAAAATTTGTAACTATAGTAAAAAGTTTTTAATGGATTACTTTAACCCATTAACTGGCTAAACATTGCTGCTTTTGTTTTTATGCCATGAGCATAAATTGCCAGCAGGCTTGCAATGAGCTGTGAGGAAAATCCATACAATTTATGAAACACCAGCAATTTGTTCTTATAGCATCTGATTTACATGGCTGGTTTGCAGAGTGCTGAAAGATAGGAAATGCTGGCACTGCTTAAAATAAGAAGTTGCAGTTTATATTTATGTCCAAATTAATACGTCTTCGCCTCTTCTATGAGTTTGTTTGATTAGAGCATAGTAGAGGCCAGGAATCATTTCATAGAAAAAGAGGTACAGGAGCTCATTAGCATAACTCATTAGCATAACTTATTTGCATATGCCACACCCCCTGACATCACTGGAAGTGTGTCAGAAGGCAGCACCCACCGCTCAGGCTCCACTGGACTGTTTTGGATTCCTAGCTATTGTGGGGGGGGGGACGTGCAGATCTGTCCTCGCAGAGGAGGGAGAACTTGTACCTGAATAAAATTTGGTCTTAAAGGTGCCACTGGACTGTTTTGGACCGGGGGGGGGCTCTGCAACTTACCTGGCTGCTTCTGACTGAGGGCTGCTGGGAGCAGGGGGTGGGGCTTGTTGCATGTGCCTGCCCCCTGGGCTCTTTACTGCCGGAGCTTCGCTCCTGTACGCTCCTGCAGGAAATGACCCCTGGTAGAGGCTATTTCACGGGATAGACAAGCATATACCCCATTGAGGGGCAGGCTGTAAGGGAGCAGGGAGGTATTCATACTGGAGGTATCTATGGCAAAGTATTACATGCCCTTAATGAGTTGTCATTCTAGTATGCTTTTACTGTAAAACCTTTAAAATATGTGGCTTGTTTGCCATCCAGGTTGCTCCTGGTCATATAGATTCATTGCACTGTCCAGGTTCCATCTACATTTGGTTGCAAAAGTAGTATCTATTGAGTATGGGAATGGAGCGGAAACTCTGTAGAAAGTTGCATTTTAGTAAAATTGTGGGGGTTTCAGATGTATTTATGCTTATGCTATTTATGAGCCAGCAATGGCTATTGTGCAAAGCTTTGAGGTAAGCATGCTGAATATAGCATTTTTTTTCAGTGAGAGGTATAGAACTGAGGGTCGGGTATTTTGTTTTTACCTGACTCTGGATTATGCTGCCACCTATCTGGTTTACTGTTTCCTCCTGGATGTATTTTTATTTCCTACTAAGGGGCTTTTCATGTCTTTGCTTTTAGATCTTGCTCCAAGAAGTGAGTGATGTATACAGATCTGTCAGTATACTGTACATTACAGCATGTGTTGGGGAGAAATCTCCATAGCTGGAGGAGCAGTTTTCATCTTCAAGCCTTCATGGGATCCCTGTCTTCTGTTATCAATGTTCAGTTCTTTATTAATCTGAAGAATTTTGGCAGCCTCATCTCTTTCAAATCTTGTGTGTCCTAGTCTTGGGGTGTTAAGGAATTGTAAAGCTATATAAGGGTACTGCAGTGGGAAGGAGATAGGTGTTGAAATATTAAATATCAGTCTTTTTGGTATTTACACTAAGGAAAGGAATACATGAAAATGTTATTCTTAAGCTTCTATCTTTTCTTCTGCCTTCTCCCGTATTTATATGTGTCAAGTGTGATCTGCATTTTTACTGTGTCTGTTTATGCTATCTGCTGTTTAAACTGATTGGGTCTTTTAACTCTTGTAATAGAGTTTCAGAACTGTTTGTTTCCTGGTCTAAGCCTTTAAATTTGTTCACCCTTGAAGAGTACTAGGTGAGGTGAAGAATAAATATTTTGTTTCTCTGCTTATTACCTTTTCTCAGACAAAAAGAACAAGTATAAAATCCCTCAGCCCAGAATCCTGAGTGGGTTTGCATTTTTTTTTTTTTTTTAATGATGGCAAGATGGAAAATGACATTTAGAACCAGATTCACTTTGGGCAAAAGTGCTGGGTTAGTGGAAGCCTTTGTTGTTTTCCAGATTCCAAGAGTCTTTAAATTTCAGAGATCTATGCAAAGAACACTGCCTTAAGCATGGAAGAATTCTTAAATCTTCAGTCATTATTAACTTACATTTGAGTATCTTTCTGAGTACATGTTTGAATAGTGCTGTGTGAAATCATAAAATGATGCCTAGCCAATTATTGCTGTATGTGTATTTTAGAAACAGTGAAAATCGTGAAGTGAGAGAACTTTGGGAAACTGTGTAATAAGGCAGGCCATATCTGCAGGGGTGTGTCTATCTCACATGGCCTTAGTGGAGAGGCACAAGCTTCTGTCAAGATGCAAAGTCAATGAGAAACTGGTCCAGGGAAATAGTATAATCTTGAAATACTTCATGAGTGAAAATAATGTGCTCTCCTTTATCAGTGGATAGCCAGGAAAGAATAGAAATGAATCTACAGTCTGATGAAAGCCCTGCTATTTAAGTAAGGTGTTATCTGGAAGATTTCATAAATCACTGCAGGATTAAATAGGATTTATATAATAACATTTTGCTAGGACCAGCCAATGTTGAGTGATGCAGCATACCTCATTGCACAATGTTTTCTGTCATTTTGGTTGGCCCTAAAGAAAAGTATAACATGGATTTTGGTTTTTTGTGTGTTTTGGATTTTGTGTGGCTCAATACAGCTGGTAACAATTTTTTCCAACTTTATGGATTAAGCAGAGACATAAACATGTTTGTTTTCAATTTTCTGTTTAAATTTAAAAAAAGAAATTCTGCAATGGACTTAAACTTAGTGGGAAATTTTTTTAATGGAACCAAGCAGTTTTCAAGATGATGGTGTTTCCTTTTGTGACTGAGGCTATTCTGCACAATATGGCTGTCACTCTAGAAGCCCCTAGAAATGACATGGAAAACAACCTACTTTTTAATCATTAGATTTTTATGTTTATTTTTTTATTTTTTTTATTTTATTTTGGGATTTTTATTCCACCCTCCCCAAATGGGCTCAGGGTGGATCGCAACAAATTGAGTCAAAGACTCGTTACAATAAAATCACATTAAAATCATAAAAACAAACAATAAAATTGGTAGTAGCAATATAAATCTGTTGGGGCCACAAGGTGGAATCAGATGGGCCCTTTCAGCAGTTTGGGAACTAAAGCAGGGATCTGTTGTAATTGCTTCATGTAATTCTTCAAATGTCCTAGCTTAAGCATGCTAATTGAAATTTAACATACAGCAAGATCTGCTGCAGACAAATGACTTGGCACATAGAGTAGTTTCCACATGGGTGCATTCTCATGGCTACCATATGCAGCTACTGTGTGAAACTTACCTACCTCATATTCCGTCTCTTAAAATGTCATATTATTTATCCTCCCCACACCCCCAGTTGTATGGCCACATTGAAGATGAGGATTGTGTTACTCTCTTCATATCAAGCCCCTGTCTCTGATGCCTAGATGCATGTTGATGAATATTGCAGTATCATAATTCCTTAAAACCCCTTTGCAAGCACATAATAGCTTGCTGGTCTGTGCAGTTACTGATGGCGCTGAACATCCTGTCACAATAGTAGATCTGCTTTAGCACACAGTTCAAGGTGTTCGGTTTTTTAAAATTACCTGTATACTTCTCAAGCAGTGTGTATTCTCCTGTCATTTTAAAATGGAAAGAGTTGCTTTTCAAGTGTACATCCCTACATGATTTGACAGTTTTAAGAGGAAAATCTCCCTCTGCTATGCCTAGTGGAGTAACAGTTGATCAGCTCCATTGAATGTGACAGTGAATGGAAAAGAGAAGGGTAAGACTAGAAAAGAGAAGGTGACAGCATCATAATGTAGGAGACACTTATGAAGAGGATATTAGGTCTATCAATGCACCGTGCTGTGTCAAGGGCACGGAAGAAGCTAATGGATCTTGTATAGATCTTATTAACTAGCTTGTTTGCTCAATTTTGGAACCATCTTGATGGAAATTTAGCTGGAAATGCAAACTGTCTCCACTCTTCCCCCTCATATGTTAGGCAAGGAAATGCATTTATATGGCATACTTCACGTTGATTTGAAGAAAACTTTAAAAGCAAACCTTAAATCTCTTCTTCTTCTCAAAGGAAAGGGGGGGTACGCGTTGAAGGTCCTTTCCCAGAGTCCAGAAAGTCTCAAAATCTTTCCATTTTTGGTAGGGTATTGTTGTTACAAAGGGAGGTTTCTATATGTTGCAAAGTAGTTAATTTGCTTGTTTTGACTGGTGTTGATGGGCTGTCTGATTATGAAGGCTTTCAGACACCCTGAATAGTGTACTTCCAATTAACTTACAGTGCACTTTACAACTGAATTTTACTGTGTGAAATGTCAAATCCGCTTGCAAAACATTTTAAAAGTGCATTATTCAGGGTGTGTGAAAGTGCCTTATATTTTTGCCCACCCTGGCTGATTAAATCATGCTATGTTGAGGTTGGAGTACCATTGCCAAGAATTATTAACATCTCATGGGAGATGGAGAGTTTTTCCTCAAGTGTTAAAAGAAGCATTTACACTGATACTCCTTATGTAAAGATAGTCTGGCCATTCTGGCCTGTGCTTGGGCAAGTGGATTAAACATGTGCTGTCAGACCAACTTCAGGCATTTTTTAATGATGGATTTTCCCCTGACTCATTTCATTCTGACTTCAGACTTAGTTATGGGTTGGAGATGGTTTCAGTGGAACTAAGGGATTTTTTTCTTATCTATGTTGTTGTTGTTCAGTCGCACAGTCGAGTCCGACTGTTCACGACCCCATGGACCAGATCACGCCAGGCCTTCCTGTCTTCCACCGTCCTCTGAAGTTTGCTCAATTTCATGTTCGTTGCATCTATGACACTATCTAACCATCTCACCCTTTGTCGTCCCCGTCTTCTTTGACCTTCGATCTTTCCCAGCATCAGGGTCTTCTCCAGTGAGTGCTCCCTTCTCATTTGGTGGCCAAAGTATTTGAGCTTCAGTTTCATTATCTGGCCTTCCAGGGAACAGTCAGGGTTGATTTCTTTTAGGATTGACTGATTTGATCTTCTTGCAGTCCAAGGGACTCTCAAGAGTCTTCTCCAGCACCATAGTTCAAAAGAATCTATTCTTCGGCACTCGGCCTTCCTTATAGTCCAACTCTCGCAGCCATACATGACTACTGGGATTACCATTGCTTTGACCATGCGGACTTTTGTTGGCAGGATGATGTCTCTACTTTTTATCATGCTGTCTAGGTTTGCCATCGCTTTCCTCCCAAGGAGCAGGTGTCTTTTAATTTCATGGCTGCTGTCACAGTCTGTGGTGATCTGGAATCCCAGGAACGTGAAGTCTGTCACTACTTCCCCGACTTCCCCTTCTATTTGCCAAGGAGTGATGGGGCTAGATGTCATGATCTTATTTTTTTTGATGTTGAGCTTCAAGCCCACTTTTGCGCTCTCCTCTTTTACCCTGAGCAAGAGGCTCTTTAGGTCTACGTAAATCATGATAATTCTTCTCCACTGATACAATTACATTTTTCATTGAAATTTAATTGAGGAAATGATTCCATCATGTTGGATTGTTTGGAGTGTTTGGTTAATACCTTAGGGTGGTTCTTCAGTAGTTTCGGTCAGTTTTGGCCAATAGGATGGACAGAGTTAGAGGTGCCAATGCATCATTTATGGTTTTGTGTTTAAAGGGCACACATATGGGATCTGAACTGGCACAGAAGGCAATTTTAGAAAGTTCTAGAGCTTTAGCCAAAGAGCTCATCCTCAGATTCACTCCCTGAAGCATAGTAGTAATTCTCTGTGTATGCCCCAGGGGAAGGGGTGAGACCTTCCCACTCACTAAATTGACTGTTGTACAGTGAGCCACTCTTGGTAGTTTTCCTGAGAATTTTTCTTTTATTCATACTTTTTCTCTGCTTCAGCTTTTAAATTCTTGTCCCTTTCTTTTTACCCTTAGTGTCTTTATTTTTTTTTATTTTTTTAACTAAGTGTTCCTCCTGAAGCAGCAATTAAGTACTCTCAGCATCTCACAAGGATACATCAATCTCCAATTTTGACATATTTCTTTCTTTCACTGTTTCCAATCAATAGTAACCATATAAACTAAGCTTATTATTCCTGTTTGATCCATGAATCTTCATTATGCTGTATGATAATTTACTACTCAGCATCTACCTTTATGTATGGACTGGTAATTTCCATTTTGTTTCTGTCTCGACTCTAATTGGCCCTTCCTGGCAACTAACCCCCCTTCCTATATGTAATGGTTGAGGAAATTCTGTTTCACTGCATCTGAAGAAGTGTGCTTGCACACAAAATGTTGTTATTATTATATTAAATGTTATACCTTGAATAAAACTTTGTTAGTCTTAAAGATGCCACTGGACTCAAACTTTGTTCTGCTGCTTCAGACCAACATGGCTACCCAACTGAATGTGTCCTTGTGCGCTCGCTCTCTCTCTCTCTCTCTCTCTCTCTCTCTCTCTCTTTTCCTGCCTCTCTCACTCTCACTTTTCCTGCCTTCCACATGTCACCACAAATCTTGTGATGGTTCAGAATTTGGTAACCACTGCTACCACTGGGTAATGGGGCTTGTTAATGTGGAAGAGTTTGAAGTACCATTTCCTCCCACTTACTTTCCCTGGCAATACATTCTTTATTATAAGGGTTGTACTGAACAAGGAAGTGAGTCTGAGACATATAAACACTCCACCAGAGTTTTAAACTTTATTGAAATGATTTCCTTTAGAGCAAGGCAAAACAGTAAGAGGAACCTTTTGATTAAATGACCATCAGAAAATGTTATATTTAGGCCCTGTTCCATGCTTTTCTGGCTTCTATCTTTAATTTGAAAATAATATGTAATGAGTACTTATTTAACCAAGACACCTTAATGAAACATATACAATGACAATACAGCTGGATCAGACAGAGCATATGGCTATTGCTGTTATGTCTGGTTTATGAGCTGCCTGGAGTCATCATCACGTTTCTTTGAGTATGCGGTATTTCCAGAGCTAAAACATACCAATGAGCACTGGCAAATTACTCTGAATATAATTTATGGCTTGGGCAGCCTTTTGTTTGAACTAGTCTGATAATATTTACTTAAAGTCAGATTCTTTAATTGAGTTCCAAGAGCTCTCCTATAAATAAGTGTCTTATTTGTAAACAGTGATGAGGCTTCTTGATCCTTGTGTTGATTTCATTTATTAAGAACCTAATTTTTCAAAATGAATTCACAGCTAAGACGGTCTCCCCAAAGCTGAGATCTAAAGCCCTTACTTAGGCAAATCACTGGGGCACCTATATTTTCCCCTCTAACAGTACCCCCCCAACATTGAAAAGCACTTTTAAAAAAACCCACCAAGAGTTTCACTTACTGAATATTTGGAAGCCCTGCTGTGGAATTTAGGTTGTAGTTGCTAGTTACAATATTTTCATTTCTTAAATTTCAGATAAAACAATGATTGAAGGAGGGATGTTGTAGGAATTCTTCTTGGTATTTGCCATATACCGTGTGTGTGTGTGAGTGTGTGTGCATTTGAAAGTGCTATCAGATTGCTTCCAATTTATGGCGTCCCTATGAATTAATGGCTTCCAAAATGTCCTGTCATTAACAGCCTTGCTCAGGTCTTGCAAACTGAAGGCCATGGCTTCCTTGATCAAGTCAATCCATATCATGTTGGGTCTTCCTCTTTTCCCTCTGTCTTCAGTTTCCCTTATCTTATTGTCTTTTCCTGTGACTCTTGTCCTCTCTTAATGGGGCCAAAGTACAATAGCCTCAGTTTGGTCATTTTAGTTTCTAGGGAGAGTTCAGGCTTGATTTGATCTAGAACTCACTTAATTGTCTTTTTGGTGGCCCACGGTATCCATATAACTCTCATCCAACACCACATTTCAAAGGAATCTACTTTCTTCCTGTCAGCTTTCTTCATTGTCCAACTTACATACCTATACATAGTACTGGAGAATACTGCGGTATGAATTATCTTGAACTTGGTTGCCAGCGACATACCCTTACACTTAAAAATCTCTTCTAGCTCCTTCATGGCTGCTCTTTTCAGTCTCAGTCTCCTCCTGATTTCTTGGTTGCAGTTGACAATGGAGCCAAGGAATAGATCTTTAATAATCTCAATGCCTTCATCAGCCTTAAAGTTGTGTAATCCCCCAATACTTTTTGTCTTCTTGATGTTCAGCTGTGATCTTGCTTTGACAGTTTCTCCTTTAAGTTTCGTCAGTAGTCATTTCATATCTTTTCTATTTTCTGCCGGTAATGCGGTTTCATTTTTATATCTCGAATGGTTATGTTCCTTCCCCAATTTTTACTCCACCATCGTCTAAACTTAATCCATCTTTATTTGTGATATGTTACATACAGATGGAACAGAAAGGGATAAAATGCATCCTTATCTGACACATTTGCCAATTAGGAACCATTTTGTTTCTCCATATTTTGTCTTTTTCATAGTATAGTTTGTGCATCAAAACAATCAGATGCTGTGGCACACTAATTTCTTTTAAAACCAACCATAGTTTTTTGTGATCCATACAGTCAAAAGCTTTGGTGTAATCTATGAAACACAAGCTGTTTTTCTTATAAAATTCTCTTGTATGCTTCAATAACCAATGTAAATTTGCAATATGATCTCTAGTGCCTCTTCCTTTTCTGAATTCAGCTTGAACATCTGACATTTCTCATTTCATATATAGCAACAGTCTTTGTTGTAAGATTTTGAGCATCACTTTACTTGCATGAGAAATTAATGCAATGGCCTAATAGTTGCTGCAGTTGATGCCTCCTTTTTTCAGAATTGGAATGTAAATTAAGTGTTTCCAGTCTGTGGACCATTGTTTTGTTTTCCATGTTTGTTGGTATATTCTTGTTAGGATTTTGATGGACCCCGTTTCTGTGGCTTGAAAAAACTCTGTTGATATCCCAACTACTCCTGGTGATTCTTCTTCCAATTGCTTTGAATACAGCTTTCACTTTACTTTCTAAAACTGCATGTTCTTCTTCAAAAGGTTTTTCAAAGAAGAAATCTATCATCCTTTCATTTCTTCTGTAAAGTTCTGTGTATTGTTCCCATCTGTTCTTTATTTTGTCTTTCTCAGTTAATGTAATTCCATGTTGATCTTTCGGTATATCTAAACATGCTTTAAATTTCCCTTTGTTTTCTTGGATCATATGGAACAGACCTCCAGTTCTTCCTTTTTTCATTGTGTTCTTCTACTTGGTTATACTGGTTATTATAATAGCTCTCTTTGTCTCTACGTGCAAGTGGCTGAATTTCTGATTCTATTTCTGTCACCTTTTACTGTGCATAAATTTTAAGACTTCCTATCCTTTGGCTACAGGAATAGTCTTTGCCCATTAATAATATCTTATTGATAATAGTTGATAATAGTTCTTCTGGTTCCTGTTCACTTGAACTTAATAATGCACATGTGTTCTTTACATGATCTTTGAACTCTTCAGGAATGTTGTTTAGATGGTATTTTGACACTATGATACAGACCATGAATTGTTAATATCAAAAATTAGTATAAAGCTGAAGAAAAACATCAATACAGATTTCTGTATTGCCATCCATTGATGTCCGTGTATAGAATCATCTGTCTGGTTGCCTGAAATAGGTGTTTGCAATGAATAACTTGTTATATCTACCAAATTTTATTAATCCCTCTCCTAGCCCACATTTCCCAACAATATTCTGCTTTGTTTTCCACTTTTGCATTCTAGTCATCTATGATTATCAGTGCATCTTTTGGTGCATGATCAATTTCTTCCTGGACAAGGCATGAACTTGTGTGATGGTTATGTTGATAGGCTTTCCATGAAGTCTGATATGATTCAGTCAGACTTCGCATTATATCCCCTGATTGTTTGTGTTACATCTTACCTCACTATTAAACTCCATTTCTTCTGTGTGTGCCATTTCCAGAGTAAAACACTTTGAATTTTTCTGTCTGAAAATGTCCTAATCAAGTCTGCTTTAGTTCACTTATACCAAATATAGATTAACATAATATTGTAATAATCAAAAATGACATTTTCAAAATAAACATGCTTAACAATCTTGCACACAAGGGGAAGAGCATGTACAATCAACTAGTTTTATATAATTGATTTTAAAGTCTTCATTAGCATAATATTTCTGGTTTGCATAGCTAATAAGCTGCTAAGGGACAAGCACTAACTGGCAAGTATCTGAGTCTGTTTCCTCCTGATTTTTTTTTAATTTCCAGGATAGTCAAATATGGCATTAATACTCCCCCGTTCGCGGAGAGGGTGGGGTATAAATGCAATAAAATAAATAAAATAAAATTAGTTTAAGTTCACTTGCACAATGTGGTGGCTAAGTAATTGCATGAATCCATATAATCCTTATGTTGGGGTAACTAGAGAACTGGTGTGGTATAGCAGTTAGAGTGTTGGCCTAAGATTTTGAAGTCCCAGGATGGAATCCCCACTATGCCATGGAAGTTTCCTGGTTGGCCATGGGCGAATCACATGCTCTCAGTCTAACCTCCCTTACAGCTAGATCAAGATGGGTAGCCGTGTTTGTCTGTAGCAGTAGAAAAGAGTACAGTAGCATCTTAAAGACTAACAAAATACTTATCTGAAGAAGTGGGCAGTGAGTCATGAAAGCTCATATCCTGCCATAAATTTTTGTTAGTCTTTAAGGTGCTACTGTACTCTTTTCTACTCCCTTGCAGCATTGTTGTGAGAATAAAAGGGATGAGAAGAGAACATTGTAAGCTGCTCTGGATCCCTTTTGGGGAGAAAAGTAGGGTATAAAGGTAGTAAAATAAAAATCAACAAAATGCATTGGGGCAAACTCTTCACATTGGATATGCTTCTTGACTCTGACAAGAAAATACCATAGAAGATGTTCAATTATTCTCCATATTATGCAGCAGTGAAGTCCAACAAAGGAATAGTTAATATCAGCTTAATATTTCAGGCATTTAGGTTTGGAATGTTTCATGCCCTAGAGAAAGGTCAAGTTAATTCTTTGTATTGTTAGGAGTAAGTAATTTATATTGTATTTCCACTAGAAAAGCAGTTTAATGGCCCTGCAGGTAATGTTTAATAACTGAGAATGTAAGTTAAATAGACCAGCCACTACATGTCTCTGCCCCTCTTTCTAATGACATTTGAGACTGTGAGAAATTTCACAGTCATTTTGTTTGATTATTCTAATTGTTTCTGTGTAATGCAAAGCGTGAAGGAGTTCCCACAATTGAGAATACCATTTGTAAATCAAATGTAAATCCAGTGGTCTATAGAAATTTGCTTCTGTTCAGGATGCTTGTCCTGCCTTGTAGTGGGTTGCTTTAAGGAGGGATTCAGAACTCTCTGATCCTTACATGGACACATGCCAATCCTTACAGAAGCTAGTGCTGATATTCCAAAAGAAGTTTGTCCAGGTTGCTTGTTCATTGAAATAGCTCAACATCTTTTACTTTACTAATTATTTATATAGCCTAGGATAAGTAGTGCATATGTTTGCTTGAGATGTTGCAGGAAGCAGTGTTAAACACAAGTTTTTCATTCCAATGTACTTTATGTAGAAAATGTATTTAAACCTCTCCAGCTTGAACTGCAAACTTGAGCAAGACAGAAGAATCTGTGGTACTGAATGCTTGGAGGTCTTAATACAAATACTGTTAAATATTAGCAAACCAGCTCTAAAAGCACTTATCATTGGCTGGAATATAAAGAACTCAAGATACTGCTGTCGAGCTGTTAGTTAAAAGAAATAGTTTGGGTGGGGGGATGAAATAGGATTTTGAGAACTGCTAGTGTATCACAAGAAATAAATGAAGATTCAGATACCCACATAAGAGGGAGCTGCTCACTGTATCTCTTCACAAGTCATTGTGGAATTATCTGGTTTCATTCAGGAGGCACCAGAACAGTAATTCATACAGGATTAAGCGTCTGTAAACACAGACACTTCTGCTATGCATCTTTCAGCTCCCACTCAGCTCATCTTAGATATTATGGGAGTATGAGTTGGGAGTGGTACAGTTAGATGTATGGGTAAACCAAAACAAAGAAGGAAAGAACAAAATATTAGTGTTACTTTTACATTCACTCAAATGCACCACTACTGTCTCTGTGGAAGAATGTAGAACTCACATTCTTCTTGCAATACTATCTTTTATTAACAATTCACCAATGGTTTGACCTGTTATTAGACATGACGAAGCTCATAGATTGATAGTGTTAGGAATATGTTGATGCTTTATTTTTGAACTTGAATCAGATTAATTTATTTTATTTATTAATTACAGATTGTGGCATCCTTTATTCTTATTCCTCAGAAGGCTTTCCTTGTAGGAGTAAACGATGTCTTTGCTTTTTTACTCTAAAAAGTGTGCCTCAAATTTGAGAAGCACTGTACTAGAAGATTTTGCAATTAATCATGTAATTATATGAATCTGATCTCAATAATTTGGAAGAAGTCTTTTATAAACACCAATAATTAGTGATTTCTTTTTTCCATGTAGAAATATTAGCTGGTTTTAGGCATTCTTTTAATCATGTCTATGGAGCTGTGACTGCCTGAGAACATAACTATCAGTTTAAATTTTTAGGTTAGCTCCAGGATTCCTAGCGTTTATTCAGAGAACATGAAAACTGGTATCTTAAATATGTCACACATCTACTTGGTTCTGCAGCAGCAGCCTGTGGACAAGTTTCTGTGCCTCTTGATGTCACTGCCATACTCTGCAAAGTGGACTGACCTTTCAAATTTCATTTAAGTTCACTTTTGTGCTTTGAAATCATATATTCTAAAACTTCAGTTTTCTCATTTAGTTCTGATAACAGAAAACATCACCTCTTCACTATAACTGTATAACACTGACTAGGGGTGTGCATTCAGCATAAACCGAGCCAAATAAATACCTTAAAAATACCTTATCAGTATTTTTCAGGTATTATGTAAAGCTGAATGTAAATCAGAGGTCTATATTCAACTACCGATATAGCTGAGCCCCCAAACAGCCGATCTTATTTGGCTTTTATTCATGTGCTTTCAACTATACCAAAACTAAGCTGCCAGACCAGCCATTTAAACCTTACAGCTGAAGACCGGAGCTGCCTGTCAGTTGTTTGTTTAAATGCCTGCAGCCATTTCATGGCTTCCTTTCGCTTCCCCGCTTCAGAGTGGGGAGAAGCAAAATGGAGTACTGAAATGGCTTCCTCCGGTGGAAACTAATCAGCCTGGTGGGTCTGCCTTTCAGCTGATCGATTTCCCTGGAAGACTTTAAACGTCTCTCTGTTTCCCTAAGCAAAATGGAGCACTGAAATGGCTTCCTCCTGTGGAAACCAGTCAGCCTGGCAGTACCACGTGTCAACTGATCGGTTTCACTTGGAGGAAGCCTTTAAACCCTTCTGTTTTGCTTTCCCCCTGCTCTGAAGCATGGGGGAGCAAAACAGAGGAGTTTAAAAGCTTCCTCTTAGGGAAACCGATCAGCCTGGCAGGTCCGCCTGTTACCTGTTCAGTTTCCCTAGGAGGAAGCCTTTCAACCTCTCTATTTCGCTTCTCTTTTTAAGCCTCCCCATTTCAAGGGGGGGGAAGCAAAACCTCCTAAGGAAACCGATCAGCTGACAGGCACACGCTTGTCAGTTTCAGTGGGAGGAAGCTATTTCACTGCAAAACAGAGGGTTTACTAGCTTCTTGCCATGCAAAGGGAACTTTGCAAAGCCATGCCAGTAGGCTCTGAGCAGCCAGCAAGCTCACCCAGAAGTGGGTGAGCTCACCAACGACTTGGAGTTCACTGGTGTACAGTGCAGATTTGTGTATTCATTATACCCTATGGGGATGGTTCTCTTAAATAGTTTTAAGTGATGTTTCCCATGCGTTCATTAGACTGCTATTGCATTTACTTCTACATTTGGCGCAGAAATTGTTTCCTTCATTTACATCCTATCTTTCTCCCCAGTGGGGACCTAAAATGTCTTACATTGCTCTCTCCTCCATCATCCTCACAACAGCCCTGTGAGGTAGGTTAGGCTGAGAGTGTGTGAGTGGTCCAAGGTCACCCAGCAAGCTTCCATGGCAGAGTGAGGATTCAAACCTGGGTCTGCCGTATCCTAGTCCAGCACTCTAAACACTGTGCCATTACTGGCTGTCCAGTTCCATGAACCTGGCCAGACTAGTCTATGCTTCTATAACCTAGAAGCATTAGTTGGTTTGGAACAGGGTGGATTGTCGTTTGGATGGAACTCAGAGGTGGGAGCATATTATTCCCATCTTGAAACAGCAATATTGACTATCATTGTCCTTCTGGGTTTAATTTAATTTGCTGATTCTGGACATTAAAGCCCTACACAGTCTAGGGACAGCTAACTTAAAGAATCATCTCTCCCAATATGAGCCTGTTCAGCATTTCAGGTCACCTCAAAGCTGCCTCCTGGTTAAGCCTTCCCTTTGAGTTGTCAGATCAGCTAAGGTATGGGCCTACTGTTTTTCAGTGGCAGCTCCAGTGTTACACAGAACCCTCCCTAAGGAGGCACAGAGGGCCACTTACTGTGTTGTACACTCTCTGTAAGTGTGATAAACCTTTTTAGGCATGTATTTTATATTAATTCAATAAGAATAGTGTTTTATTATTGCAGCATAGTTTGCTTACCATATATAAGTAATGCATTCTTCAAATCAGACACCTATTTTGACTGTTTTTCTTGCTGTTTCAGCTCATTAGTATTCAGAAATATTAATTTTATAGCAGTTCCTTAATACCTGCTAATTTTTAAATCAGTATGATTGCAGTTCATGTGAGACTAAGCAGTAGGCACCCACTCACATGATTGGGATTAGTTAAAAGTTTTGCCAGTCTTGTGGAAGTTGTTCATGGAAAAGTGTCCTGCATGTAGATGCAATAATCTCAGGGAACCTCAGTCCACTTCTGTGTTAATTATAGTTTAGAGAATGAATTTATTACCATTTTTCTGCTCTTACTGTCTTCAATAACGTTTTTGATCACTTCTTTCTCTGGGAAAAGTCATGCTGATTGAATTATTTCACTCAACACCAGGCTGCAGAGGGAACAGTCATGACCAAAAAATTTCACTCAACACCAGGCTGCAGAGGGAACAGTCATGACCAAAAAGAAGATTGCTTAAAAAAAATTTTAAATCCATTCCCTGTTTAAAAATTGATGACAAGGCTGTTGCCTCTTAGATCTCTACAAAGAAGAAAGTATCTGCTATAATACCGGGCATCACAGGTCAATCTGCAATACCAAAGTGCTGCAGTATAAAAAGGATCCAACCTTCTATATAATTGTAAGAATTCCAGATAGTTGTACTCTGGGGGAAAGGTGAAAACAAGCAAAAAACTACTTGCTGTAAAACTCCACGTGTGAACTTTGTTTAATATACTTTGAATTCTAATTCTGTGCTACGTTCTAATAGGGGGGGAAATCATGAAAGATCAGTAGAGTTAACTTTATACTGCTTTTACAGGTCACTTCCTTTTCCTTTAATAAAGCAAAATTAATCTGTTGAAGTAGATCGGTCCTCCTGCTTTTAATGCATTTTTAGGACAAAAAGGATATGCCTGAGCTGGCTAAATCTAGGGGTACTTTTCCACCTCCCCAGCTCTCTTTTATCCTGATTTGTTTGAACTCTTAATGAACTGGATGAGTTCTGTTTAAAAATGACTTGCTGATCTGATAATATCAGTGTGGTAGACATAGCAGTTTTATGTGCTCTTCCATGTGAAGACCTCTGCTATGAAAGCACGTTAGACATCTCAGCATGCAGGCAAAACATTGTTCTACTCTTGCTTCTTCTTTTTTTTTGACCCCCCAAAGGGGAATTTTTTTTAATTTTTGCATTTTCTACACACTACATATGTGGAATGGGGAAAGGAATACTAATGCCCTATCACTATTACTATGGGAAATGGGTCAGGGAGATCTAGATACATATAGTCTACTGGATAGGGGAAGGAAAGCTACCATTCTATTCTAAATCTCCTACTGGATATGGGGATAGGGTAAAGACTAATACAAATCACACGCTGAAAAGCACAAAAAGTAGATCTTTTTAACCTATTGGTACAGGTTATACAGAGATTAGTTCGATTATAAAGATATAAAGTTATTAGCTTGGCACA
>NW_015171576.1:91566-109183 GCF_001447785.1 Gekko japonicus | reverse complement strand
CGGCTCCCCAGGCTGGGGGTCTCCTACAAAGACCCGGGGGGGGGGTCCGGGACAAACTCGAACCCCTCCCGTCAGCCGGGTCTCGGTGCATCTCCATCTGAGTGAGACAAGACGCATCCGAGCGGCGAAACGCTTACACCGGAAGTCCTACTCTTGCTATTTTTATAACAAATCCAACTAATGCTATTATAATGAAAGCCAAAGAAGAACTCTGTGGAATTTTTGAGGAATTTTCTATGTGAAATATACCTTTAAGGGATAAGGTGGATATAGCTCTCCCATCCTAGGCACACTTGCAGGAAATTCCCATCAAACTTAGTTGGGGCTCCCTTAGGTAAATAAACAAATTGTGCTGAAAGTCTGTTAGAAGCGTTGTGTGTTCTTTCCATTCACCGAAAATGCTTATTTTGGCAATGTGTTGCCACACCCCCTCTGGGGGTGGGTGAACCCCTGCTTTTGGGGCATGCTTCCCCACCACCGACCAGCTGGCTGGCGGAAAATCCTGTCCCCAAAATGATTTTTGGGCCACTTCCAATAAAACCAGAAGTGCCCATTCCAATGGGCTGACATCACCCAGAAGTGACATAGGCACATCGGGGACGTCTGGGGATGATGCTCTGGTATTTGGGCAAACTCGATGGCAAATCCATCCAAATTTACCATAGATTTTGCCCAAATACCAGAGCGTTGTCACTGATGTGCCTACGTCACTTCCAGGTGACGTCAGCAAGTTGGAAGGGGCACTTCCAGAAGTGGCCTGAAACCACTTCCGGTCTCCTGGAAGTGGGTCGGGAGCCCCCTGCCATCCAGGTAAGTCAACTTGGCAGCCCACATAAATCTTTTCCTGTCTTCCCTCCCCCCTCAACTCCAGCACCAGTATGTCTAATTCCAATGTACAATTTGCTTAAGACTTTGTACAGACTTGCTGTAATGTAAATATGAAATTCCCTAATCAGTTTTTAGATAATATCTTTGTGCAAAATATGTCTTTAAGGAAGCTGTTGGCGAGGAAGGTTAGATTTATTGAAACATTAAGGTAAAGGTTCTCTTGCTCGAAAGCCAGTCGAATCCGACTCTACGGCTGCGGTGCTCATCTCCGTTTCAAAGCCGAAGAGCCAGCGCTGTCCAAAGACATTTCTGTGGTCATGTGGTCAGCATGACTAAACACCAAGGCGCACAGAACGCTGTTACCTTCCCACTGAAGTGGTACCTATTTATCTACTTGCAATTTCTTGCTTTTGAACTGCTAGGTTGGCAGGTGGCAGGAGCTGGAACAAAAGACGGGAGCTCACTCAGTCATGCGGCATGCTCGGGTCTCGAACTGCTGAACTACCGACCTTCCATAGCCTGCAGTTCAGCGTCTTAACCACTATTAGATAGGTATAATTTTAAGCGCACCGTTCTGCTTGCATTACATGTAGAAATTCAACATTTTTAGTTCTCAAAATTGATTCACTGGAGAGGAAAACAAAAGCTCATGTGTCAAAACTTTCTATGCAGGGAAAAACAGGACAAGTGAAAAATTAAGCTGCGTTTCATGTTTGGTATTCAGTTAGTCAGGCTGCCTTTCCATTAGAGCTACTTCAGTTGGTATTTCAAGCTGGTTATTAGTGTGCCCAGCGAGCCATGGTTTTCTGGGGTAGCTTGGTGTTTTAAAAATAATATCTGAAAGCTTGATCTGCTTAGTTCCGCTAAACCAGTATTCCTGATTTTTAAAGACATTTTAGCATATCCTGTCTCTTCATTTTTTGCATGCAGAGCTTCAAAATAAACAAAGCTTTCAAAATATGCATACATTTTATACTCTTCTGTCATTTCTTAGTGGAGGAAATGCTAAGGTAATGCGAGTGGAAGAAACACAATAAATCTCTGGGTCTCTCTTTCCTGCTTTGTCTGAAGTACAGAGGAGAAAAATTTGTGACCTCTGAAGCAGTCTGCATTTATTTCTTGCTATTTATTGTCCATATTTTCTCAAGGACTTTGTATTACAGTCTCATTATCGGGATGCTTCTGCCCATTGACTGATACCTAAGGCACTTTAATTAGCAATGCATCTCACAATCACAACCTTGCATACATGTTTAGTCTGTCTCCCTTCAGATTAAACTCTTCCATCCAAGAATGCTGCCGACTTCATCCCCCTAGGCATATACAGCATATCTGTGTCATTGTACTGATTCTCTTTAGGAGCAAGAACTTTGAACTTTTGTTGGCATCTTCGTGTTTCCGCTATTTTACTGCTTGTGAGGGACTGTGGATGTTTAAGTACGAAATCAACTTTCTGCTTGCTCTTAGCTTGACTTTCTGGTAACTTTTTTTCTCTTTTTCAGTGAAATGTTATGTGAAATGTCAATGAGACTAGTTCAAGCATGTCATTTTAGTTAGACCTGACTTCCATTTCTAAGTCGACTTGTGTGATTTGACTTGATGTTTTGCCTGGAGAGAGGAAGAAGTGATACATTGTGTGAAAATATGCAGTATTTTTTGAGAAAATCTGTAAAACTCTGATATTGAGCTTGAGGAAGAAAATGTTATTGCAGAGCAAAGACAGTTTTTTAGGCTGCAATTCTAACTCTTGGTTATGTCTTTTAAATCGTCAAATGGACTTTAGTTGGATTTCTCTGCGATCACCACTGATTATGAAGTGTGCAGCCTTATTTACATCCTCCTCAATACACCTCTGAGTTCAAGCTGAAGTATATAAAGCCATAATGTAGAAAAAACAGTTCAGCTTAAAAATCTGCAATCTGTCGTGAGTGTCGTGAACCCTCTGGCTTTTGAAATAAGTGGTAATGTACATATTATTGTAGCAAAAACTCGTGTTAAATACACGCCAGGAACACTGTGGCCAGACCTGACTAGCTGCTCCTCTGGCATTTCTTATTATTTTTATTGCTGATTCTCAGGAAGGATTTTAAACCACTATTCTTATTGTGAAAATTATGAGCTGCCCTGGTATGCTTGGAGTATGTGTTAATACCATCCACAGTTCATTGTCTTGCATTCACTTTTGTATGTGTGTTAGGTTGTAGTTCTTGCTAAGGACAGATTTACCTTTCCTTATGAGACTAACTACCCGCATGCTTTGAAATGGAAAGCTTAAAACTGTGTTTACTTTTAAAATATTGATTGCCTGAAACCATTCTGTCTTGCTTGTAACTGAGTGGTTAAAATATTTCTTCTGGTGATAGCTGTGCTCCTTGACATGAATACTTCTTAGATTTACTGTCAGTAATAACACAGCCTAAATTGACAGGAATTGAAATTTAGATTTTGGACATAAATGGAAGCATCATTTAGAGTACCACCACATCCAAATATGTTTTGTAGACAGTACAGGATACTAGTAGTATTATTAACACCAAAATCTCCTTTGACTTCTAGGCTTTGATATGCATTGTCCTTAGAATTTTACAGAAGTGTAAAAAAGTACTTGTTTTGCAGATCATAGCCTGTGACTGGTTTGTGCATTGAAGCAACATGTTAACTAGAAAGACATCTAAAATTAATGACTGCCTTCTCCTTGAAAGGAGTGCATCTTTTAATTTCTTCTCCCTCTCTGCCCAACACCACACTTTCCCCCTATTACAAAGTTTCATATTAGCCAGATTGTTGTGGTTCTCCTCTCCTTGCTTAAATGAACTTTGTACCACTAAGTTAATTTTCTGCCAGTGTTGCTTTTGGCTGATGACGGTGGGTGTTTGTGTATCCATTAAGTTTGCTGCCAGGAAGCGTCCACCACTTTCCACTTCTTCCATTAAAAGGCTGTCAGCAGGTTTAGAGAACTGGTTTCTTACTCTGGACTAATTGCAGGAAGGTTACTCAGTGGGATGAAAAACCTCTATAAAAAGACGATCTTGTTCAGAGATCTCAAAAAGGAAATAGAAATGCCATGAACAGTTAGATCAGATTTTGCATATAGCCATACTGCGATTAGCAGGATGATAGTATAATTTCTTCTTAAATTTTTACATTGCACAAACCTGTCTGCTACCAGCACTCCCACATATCAAATAAAATTAGTACAGGCATATACAACTGCATATTGGTAGAGTTGAGGATAAGACATGCTCATTAAAGTTGTGGATTCCCCCCTGCTGAGTTTACAGTTCGTTTTGAAATGAAAATCTGATAGAATGATATCAGATATTATCTTAGCTAAGATAAAGGACATGAGGAAGAGTAGGTTTTGTTCATAAAATTGAATATAATGTATATCCTCTGTCAGTACAGGGCTTCTTTGGAGAGGCTGCATGAAGACCTGGAGTTTAGTCCCTGCAGTTCATCCTTGTTCAATGGCAGTTCACACGAAAAGTAATTTACACTTAAGGCTGCTTTAGGTGTAAAGTAGCTTCACCCCAGTGGCTTTTTAGAACCAACATTTAACTTGATATGCATAGAATTTAAAAATATTGAATCAAAACATAATTGGAACATATTGAATTAAAAGTTATGAAAATGATTCTAAAACCTTTTATTTTCCTGTGGTTTGTTGTTGTTGAGGCAGGAAAAACCTAGAAAGTAGTTTGCATAATTGGATGTTCCCCTTTGACTGGATTAACTGTGAGAACTGTAAGGTTCCGTGAGTCTTTATAGAGAAAGTTCTGTTTGCTGCAGTTCTATAGGGAGACAATACATTACCTTAGAAGTTATTTCATTAGGGACAGCCATATAAAAGGATCAGTACCCATGTTGCAGAAAGGCCCATAGCTGTTGGTGATTTGACATCATTCATACAAGCACAACGAGTTATCTTTGGGAGTGGGGGGAAAGAAGAACTAGGTTCAGTAAGCAAGCAGCTTGACAGTTCTCTCCTCTGGCTCTAACCCAGCTAGTTTAAGCAGCTCATTGTTTACTTATAGCCACCTGGTCTTACAGATGAGACATGTTGCTTTTTCATCCATTCCCAAGATATTCCTGACTAAAATATTGACCCTGAGGAAAAGTTGTTTTTTGTTTATTTCAAGGATGGCTTTCCATTTGTCCACTGGAAAAATTGGAAATTTGAGGGAGCACTGAAAGAAATATCTATGTCTATGAAATATTTTCTGTTTGAATTAGTTAAATGCTTTTTATGGAAAGGGTTTAGCCACTGGAAATGAATAGGCAGGAAATGTTGTTGAAAATAGCATACTACATTCCCTGTATCCTATGCAAGTCAACATTCTTATTACGATGTTCTGTAGCATATGAATTTTCCAAACTAGTGCCCAAGGTAGAGAGCATTACAACGATTTAAGCAGGACTCACATTCTAGTATTACCAGACGCCAGGGTGGTACAGTTCAGACTTACTCATTTCTCAATTGGTCCTACTGAGCTTTATGGGACAAAGTAAATACCACCATCTGGGTAACAGTTGAGCAAGGCAAAACTTGATGCTGAAGCCAGATGCTGATATTCCTGAGTGCACTGCATTACTTTTGTATAAGTGACCATAAAGTGCTCTACTTTGGGACAGCGTGGAAGTGAAAATACAACCTACTTGCCAATCTGCATCTATAAATGTTCCTTTCAGTGTAATGATGAGGACTTTGCTTGCTCTGTTAACTAGAGAGAATTGTTTTTAAATGGTAAGGTTTTTTCTTCACTCATTGTCTTTCGTAAATATGTTACTTCCACTGTAATGCACTGTAATGTAAAGTCTAAAACTACTTACCTTTTCACATTTCAGTGTATTTCTTCACTTCATAGCAGTGCTGTATATTACCGTTCCCTACCTCTGGGATTCAGCTTAATAAAAGATTTGCCTATGTCATTAGCTTTTGAGGGAGCATAAGCAGCTTTGAAATTCTTGCTTTGTAAGAGTTCTTTTGGGAGCCAGAGATCCATTTAAAAAAAAACAGTGATTTCACTTTGACTTTGGAATAAAACGAAATATCTGCATTCAAACATGCTGTGAAGAAAACTGCTATACAATACTTGTGGAATACAAAGCTGATATGTATTGAATGTTCAACAAACATCTTGTCAGTTACTTTGAATGACATAATTTTCAATGCTACAAACTTGCCACTATTTTGTCTACCAATTAGTGATTGAATATGTATTTTTCTGCTACAAGCTCTACATTGATGTGTCTTGCCCAATAGCTATTATCATACTTAAAAGAAGCCTGAGGTCTTTTTAGCTCAGTTAAGTAATTCTAAAAAGGTACTTATAAGTACTTGTGACCATATTCACTACTGTGATCTTTTTCTGATCATGAAAAGAATCAGATATTCAGAAATGTAGAGTTTATTCTTGTGACAGGCAGCTCAGTTGTTCAGGATGTCCTCCAGGGTTTTCTTGTCAGGTCTACAGCATAGCATACTCAGATGCTCATTTCAAGGACCTCCTCTAGAAAGGTGTCCTACATGTAAACAGGGATAGAAGAATATGGTGATGCTCATCAGAAAAACAAACATTTGAAAAAGAAAATTTTCAACTTGACATTATAACTGTATTTCTACAGGTACAGAATATTTGCTGAAAAGGTATTTGCTGAAAAGGCTGAAATATTTTTCAGAATATTTGCTGAAAAGGTCTTTGTATGCTAACAAAGAGATCTTCTTCGTGGTCTCTGTGCATCACACCCAAGGGATTATGCACCTGCGCTGATCCGAATCGGTGGTATGCAAAGCTCATAAAGGGATTTTCGCGCCTCCCTCCCAGGCATGCGCGGGAACCCCACTGCACATGCCCAAGGAGGAGGAGTGTGGACATCCCGCTCATTCTCTTCTGACCGTCGCACTGTTAACAGCTTGTTTTCTAAAAAAATGAAAGAAGAAATTGTTCCGGTCATGGAAGCTTTATCCAACGACATACGTGAGAGTAAGAAGGTGCCGGACTCTTGGAAGGAAGCAATCATTTCATTAATACCAAAGGAAGGACAAGAACCAACGAATGTGAAAAACTATAGGCCAATTTCTCTTTTGAACAATGATTACAAGATTTTTGCAAAAGTTATTGCAGAGAGGGTGAAAAACTATTTACAAACAGTGATTTCAGAAGACCAAGCTGGTTTTTTGCCAAAGAGACAGATCAGAGACAATGTAAGAATAGTAATGGACGCAATTGAATATTATGAGAAACACCCTGAACAAGAAGTAGCTTTTTTATTTGTCGATGCCGAAAAGGCATTTGACAATCTCAACTGGAAGTTTATGCTGCAAATGATGGAAAAAATAGAAGTGGGACAACACTTTAGAAACTGCATTGAAGCTATCTATTCTGAAC
The DNA here is from genome assembly GCF_001447785.1 of Gekko japonicus. Taxonomy (NCBI): domain Eukaryota; kingdom Metazoa; phylum Chordata; class Lepidosauria; order Squamata; family Gekkonidae; genus Gekko; species Gekko japonicus. Next base: position 101,966 of record NW_015171576.1, on the reverse strand, counting down.
AAAGAGCTAAACTGAATGTAAACAAAGAACTGACAGATAGCTTCAAGGTACAGAAAGGCACCAGACAGGGTTGTCCCCTATCACCGTTATTATTTATCTGGGTGTTGGAGATACTTCTACAAAAAATACAGCAAGATCAAGAGATAACGGGATTGACACACAAAGGACTTAAATACAAATATCGAGCATTTGCTGACGATGTAATGTTCATTGTGCAAAACCCGACAGACAAATTACCGTTACTATTCCAAAAAATAAAGGACTTTGGAGAATTGGCAGGATTTTATGTCAATAAGAATAAGACGAAGCTTATTTGTAAAAATATGACGAAACAAAAACAAATGGAACTGCAAGACCTGGTACAATGTGAAGTAGTAAAAAAGACTAAATATCTTGGTATTGAGTTAACTGCAAGAAATATAGACTTATATAAGAATAATTATGAAAAACTATGGACTAAGTTAACTCAAGACTTTAAGAAATGGGACAAAATGAATTTGTCACTGATGGGAAGAATATCAGTTATAAAAATGAATGTCCTACCACGTTTGATGTTCCTGTTCCAAACAATACCAATACTTAGTAAGACAGATTTGCTACTTAAGTGGCAACAAGAACTATCAAAGTTTGTTTGGGCAGGCAAGAAACCGCGAATCAAGATGAAAATTCTTTGTGATGCCAAAGACAGAGGTGGGTTACAATTACCAAATCTTAGACTATATTATGAAGCGGTCTGTCTAACCTGGATGGAACAATGGGTGAAATTAGAAAATGATAAGTTACTGGGGTTAGAAGGCCATGATTGTAGATTTGGTTGGCATGCATATTTATGGTATGACAAAACAAAAATGGATAGCTTTTTTAAGCTTCATGTGGTAAGAAAAGCACTATTTGTGGTATGGATGAGGTATAAAAAATACTTTTGTGATGTAAGACCATTGTGGATTGTACCAGTGGAAGTGTTAACATCTTACTCAAGACATAGAGATAAAGATTGGTTGCCATATAAAGATCTAATTAAAAAAGTGGGAACAGAATGGGTAATGAAAAAGCAGAATGAAATTGAATATGATTATGAATGGCTGAAATATATGCAGATTTTTGACCTTTTTAGATCAGACAAAAGAAACTATGGTTTTAGAGAGGAAAAAAATGAGATTGAAATGATTTGGGAGAGTGAAGGGGGAAAAAATATCTCTAAAATGTATAAAGTGTTACTAAAATGGTATACTGAAGATGAGACTGTAAAAGGGCAAATGATAAAATGGGCGATAAATATGAATACGGAAGTGGCTATTGAAACCTGGGAATATTTGTGGAAAAATTCTATTAAGATATCGCCTTGTACCAATGTTAGAGAGAATTGTTATAAAATGATGTATAGGTGGTACATGACTCCGAAAAAAATTGCAAATATGAACCAGAATATGTCAAATAAGTGTTGGAAATGTAAAAGCCATGAAGGCTCATTTTACCACATGTGGTGGACTTGTGAGAAAGCAGTTGACTTTTGGACAAAAGTCCACAATGAAATGCAAAAAATTTTGAAATGCTCTTTTAAAAAGGCACCGGAAATTCTGCTTTTAGGATTGAAAATGGAAGAAGTCAATACAACTAAAAAGACTTTATTCTGGTACTTAATCACAACAGCGAGAATGATTTATGCACAATTTTGGAAAACAGAGAAAGTACCAGAAATTGAGGACTGGATACAAAAAGTTCTGTTCATGGCAGAGATGGACAAAATTACGAAGAAATTGAACAACAAAGAAGACGACGTGTTTTTTCAAGAATGGAGTGACTTTAAAATATATCTGGAAAAGAACTGGGATGTGAAACAAAACTTAATATGTTTAGACTATTCCTGAGAAAATAAAATTTGTTTACCAAAAAAAAAAAACAGCTTGTTTTCTGCCGGTCGGTGAAGAAGCGTTTTTTCCTCTCATGAGGGATTATTGAAATCATACTTTTTTTTGCTTACAGCGTTTATTTTATTTTGTTCTTTAGAATTATATTTAAAAAGGACTTTTCGTTGAGGGTTGCCGCTGCCTCAGGCGGCTTCCCGCTCCCCCCCACCCCGAGGTAAAATTCATTTCACCTCATAGAAGGACTTTTTTCTTTTGGACCATTCTACTCTTTTATGGCCAAAAGAGGAGGCTGTTTCAAATTGTGTGTTGGCTATGGCAGCAAACTTGCCCCTCGTGACGGCCACACATTCTACATTATTTGCCTCGGGGAGACTCCTCGCACAGACGCTTGCCACCATTGTGCGAAGTTCTCAAACCAGACTCGCAAGAACAGAGCCGCGAGGCTTCAAGTAGCGCTTTGGGAGTCCATATTGACCCCCGTGCCTGTGGGAGATATGTTGACCGAGACTCCTTCGATCTCCCAACCAACACTGACCATTTCGACATTTGGAGGTACCTTGGCACCAAATCTCCCACACCGTGCAAAGTCGGCATCGGATGGGGGACAGTCTTCTAAGTGCTTGGCGTCGAACGAGGCCTCTTCCACCTTTACACCAGCCAGAAAGAAGAAAAAAGAGACGCACGAGAAAGCGAAGTCTTCTCTCACCAGCACTGTGCGTAAGTCTCAGAATCTGAGCAGCGAGAAAGTGCAAATGGGCTCTGCATTACTCCCTCTTCAGCGGGCGCAACCTGATATCGTTGATACTCCGGTACCGGAGCTGCTTACAATGGAGTTACTGGACTCACCCATCCGGCACCTGAACCTCCCGGTATCAGAGGCTTCTATCGACTCCAGACCAATTGTGGCTTCACCATTTGAAGTTGAGGAAATGGTCCTGCGTCGGCCTCGTAGAGATCTTCCCAGTCGGTGATTTCCTGGGAAAGTGACCGGTCAGCAGCGAGCTCATGACACCATCAATCCCGATCACCCAGACACGAGGAGTATCGATATCTACCTGAGGAGTGCCCAGAGTACCGTCATTCCAGGCCCATGCTCTTGTACTCGCCCAGATGGGAATTGAGACTGCTCTCCCCGACCTACTTCGACCCACCTGTACCGTAGGACCGTAGGGGGCACATGCCTTGTTGGTTTACATCGTATCCGATGTCAGCATCGATGCTATGGCTAACGCTTGGCCACAGTCGGATGGGGACTGTGGATCATGTCATTCACGCTCTCCCCACCGTAAATCTAAGCCTTCTGCGTCGCAATCCAAAGCCCCAGAGGAACCTTGTTGCCCACCCTCTCTTCTCTGTTCAACCCCTGCTTTACCACCAAAGGTCGTTCTAATACTGTATACCCCTGCGGCACCGGTATCGCCTTCCAGATCCTCTGTCTCCGATACCGGCACTGATGATTCGGAACGCGACGAGTTGCCTGAGGATCCTTCACCAAGACCTACGGTGTCAGATAATCTACCAATCTCTCCTTCGGAGGATCTTTCTTCATACGGAGATTTGGTCAAGAGGATGGCATATTCCCTGGATCTATCGATCATCCAACCCCAACCCTCAGTGTCGGACGCTGTCTTCGATATCGTGCAGATCGATACCTCCACATCGATCGCTCTCCCAATGTCAACCGTCCTCTTACAGGTGGCTAAGGCCCCGTGGGACGAGCCTTCCTCGGCTCCAGTGTCATCCAGACATCTGGATAATATGTATTGGGTCCAAGAGATGGAAGCTGAATTCCTCCATATCCAACCCAAGCCCAACTCCATGGTCATGTCGTCCACCTCAAAGAGTAAACGTACCCTTGCCACCCCTTCCAATAAGGAGAGCAAGAAGTTAGATTCCATTGGTTATCGTTTTTACGCGGCAGGAGCCCTCAGCATTAAGACTTCTAATTATGTTGCGTTCATGGGCTGTTACCAGTACACACTCTGGGAGTGTTTTACCGACCTTTTGACCTCGGTGCCTGAGGACAAACATCAGGAGGCCAGGAAGCTGCAAAAGGAAGGCTTGCTGCTCTCTAAACAAATCATCAATTCATCCAAACATACTTTGGATACATTCTCTAAGACGATGTTGTCTGCAGTTGCTCTCCGTAGGCTTTCCTGGCTGAGGACCATCATACTCCCCGCTGACACCAGGACGTACATAGAGGACTTACCTTTTAATGGCCAAGGTCTCTTTTATGCGTCCACTGATTCGACACTCCATGAAATGGATAAGAGCATTAAGGCCTTCAGGTCACTGGGGGTCTCTGCCCCCTCTAAGCCCTTTTGTCCTCGCTCTTGGTCTCGTTATGGCTCCAGACGTCAATACGCTAAGCTGTCACTGGAGGAGGGCTACAGGCCACGACGGTCCCCATCTGCAAACAGCAGTACCAGAACATAGAGGACTTACCTTTTGATGGCCAAGATCTCTTTCATGCGTCCACTGATTCAAAGCTCCAGGCCATGGATAAGAGCATTAAGGCCTCGAGGTCGCTGGGGGTCTCTGCCCCCTCTAAGCCCTTTTGTCCTGGCTCTTGGTCTCATTACGGCTCCAGACATCAATACGCTTAGCCGTCGCCGGATGAGGGCTACAGGCCACATCGGTCCCCGTCTGCAAACAGACAGCAGTACCAGGCCAGACAAAGATAAGGCTCTAGACAGCAACTTGTCAGACCGAAACAACCCAGAACCGAAAAGCAGGGATTTTGACTTTTGCCTGTCTACCTCTTTCAACCCTACCTGCCTCCATCCCTATTTGCAGGCCTGGGCCCCCATTATGTTGGACCAATGGGTCCTTTCCATCTTAGCCAAGGGCTATTCCATCGAATTCATGGAACTCCCACCTCTTCCTGTAGTCGTCATCACTCCCCCGTCGTCATTTCTCCTCAAAGAGGTCGCCATACTTCTGTCAAAGGGTGCTATAGAACCCATGCCTCTAGATCACCAGGGACTCGGTTTTTATTCCCGGTACTTCATGGCTCCCAAAAGGGACGATGGGCAGAGGCCAGTCTTAGACCTTCATGGCCTCAACACCTATATACAGTACCAAAAATTCAAAATGACATCCCTACCAGTCATTCTGCCTCCTATCCCAGGGATGCTGGATGGCCACCTTCAACCTCGAGGATGCCTATTTCCATTTAACTATCCACCCCACCCATTGCAAATACCTCCAATTCGCAATAGGAGGCAGCCACTACCAATACAGGAGTCTACAGTTTGGCCTCAGCACGGCCCCTCGGGTCTTTACCAAGACGATGGTGGTCTTGTGGCACATCTCTGCCTCTGTGGCCTGACGGTGTTCCCGTATCTCGATGACTGGCTTCTGGTCGCCCCTTCCAGGGACCTTCTCATTCGTCATATATCCCAGGCCCTCAATCTCCTTCGTTGTCTCGGCCTCAGATTCAACCACAAGAAGTCACGCCTAGCCCCTTCTCAAAGAGTGCTGTTCATAGGGGTGATACTCGACTCCAAAGAGGGTGCAGCTTTCCTGCCCCAGGACAGGGCATTAACCCTGACCGTTCTGTCAGAACAGGTTCAACTACGAGACGCCTCCTCTGCCTTCCAGATCCAATGCCTTCTGGACGTAATGGCGGCTACAACTGCAGTCCTTCGCTTTGCAAAGCTGCGAATGCGACCACTCCAGCTTTGGTTCATTCGGCACTTAAAGACCCTACGAATGTCCCAATCAATTCGTCTTTCCTTGCCACAAGAGGCACGTGACTCCCTTCTATGGTGGATGCAGTCGGACAACCTGATGGAGGAGATCCCTTTCCGTCCTCTCACCCCTACTCTCACCCTCACAACCAACGCCTTGCTGTGGGGCTGGGGAGCCCACCTCAATGGCCTCACTGTAGGTCACAAGTGGGATGCTGTGACCTCAAGGAAACAAACTTTCTGGAACTTTTGGCAATCAAACTGGCCTTTCAATGTTTCCAGCCTCTTCTCACAGGACAATGCGTGACTGTCCTAACCGACAATACGACGACCCTCAGTTACGTCAACAGGCAGGGAGGAACGGTCTCCCTCAGTCTCTGTCTCCTGGCTCTAGACCTTTGGGCCTGGTGCATACCGCTGCACATCTTTCCCATTGCCTCATTGCCTCACACATCGCTGGCAAGGCCAATGTGCATGTGGACCTGCTCAGCAGGGGTCTCTCTCAGCGTCACGATTGGGAGCTGAACTGGACCTACCTACGTCCCGTGTTTCAAAAGTGGGGTATGCCTCACATTGACATCTTCGCCACCAGGGGCAATTTGAAATGCAACTTGTTTTGCTGCAGGGGAGCACAAGATCCCAAGGCCTTGGGAGACGGGTTCCTTTACCCATGGGACAACAATTTCCTGTATATGTTCCCCCCCTCTGCTGCTGAGGATGGTCCAAAGGCTCTTGAGGGTCCATACGAGGTACATCCTGCTCACCCCCTGGTGGCCGAGGCAACCATGGTTCGCCAATCTCCTCTCGCTAGCCAAGGCGCACCATCCCCTCTCACAGGTGCCAGATCTGCTCCTGGCGGAGGGGGGAGCTCTGCTATTCCACAAGGTATACAAGCTCAAGCTAACAGCTTATCTCGTGGACACTTAACATTCTCAGACAGAATCACCACTGTGCTACTCAATGCCAGGAAAGATTCTATGCGACGTTCCTACAGTGGGATGTGGGCCCACTTCTCAGCCTCCATACACCCCACTGATGTCCCCTCGGCTTCTGTCAGGATTGACCAGGTCATAGACTCTCTGCTATCACTGGCAGAGAAGGGGCTCTTGCACTCCTCACTCAGGGTATATTTGTCAGCTATTTTGGCCTACCACCCGGGCTTCGACGGTTTTTCTGTTTTTTCTCACCTGGTCACAAAGAGGTTTATGAAGGGTCTCCTCCACCTGTATCCACCAATCCGCTCACTGGTACCCTTGTGAGATCTACCGCTGGTATTCCGCCATCTCATGGGGCGGGCCTTTGAGCCCATGGAGACTTGCGAGCTAAAGCATGCAGCATGGAAACTGGTGCCTGACCTATCCTTTCTGCCTAAGGTGGTCTCCGAATTTCACCTAGCCTCGGAGATCTTATTGCCTAATTTCTTCCCTAACCCGGAAGATGGACAACAGCGACTCCTCCACACTCTAGATGTTAGGAGAGTGCTGCTTTTTTATCTAAATAGGACGTGTTCAAGTAGGAGGGACAATCATTTGTCTCCTACTCCATTCACTCCACAGGGCTAAAGATCTCAGTACAATGTCTCTCCAAATGGATTGTTGAGACTGTTAAACTGTGCTACCTGTTGGCTAAGTGCCCGTTGCCCTTGCCTGTGCGAGTGCACTCCACAAGATCCATGGCTACGTCTACAGCCTTCTTGAAGGGTGCTTCCCTGTTAGCGATCTGTGGGGCTGCGACATGGTCTACTCCAAACACCTTCATCAAGCACTACGCTGCTGATGTTCATGAACGCCACAGAGTGGACTTCGGTCATCTAGTCCTTTCATTGGCAGAGCATTGAATTTGCGACAGCTCCCACCTCCAGGTGAGCCACTGCTTTTCAATCTCCCATGGGTGTGATGCACAGAGACCACGAAGAAGATAAACAGGTTGTTTACTTGTAACTGATGATCTTCGAGTGGTCATCTGTGCAGTCACACCACCCGCCCGTCCTTCCCCACTGCTGTCGCTTCAGTACTTTTCTCTGGTTATTGACATGACAGCGGTGAGAAGGAACTGGCGGGATGTGAGCTTTGCATACCACCGATTCGGATCAGCGCAGGCGCATAATCCCATGGGTGTGACTGCACAGATGACCACTTGAAGATCATCAGTTACAGGTTTTTCTTTGCCAATTTATCAGTTTTTAATTATTATTAGCTACCCTGAGCCTATTGGAAGACCAGAATGTTAGTATTAAGACAATAAAGGACTAAAATGTTAGTATTAGGACTGTGAAGGACTAATTTAAGTTTAAGAAAATACAGTAATGGGCTAGTCAACACATCCTGATAAATGGTGCTGTAACAAGGTGGTTCTCAACCTTTTGTATCTTACATCCCACCAATCTAAGAACCTGGTTCCCACCACAAAATAAAAGCTTTTTCCAAGATGGCATTATATAAAGGTCACAGATGAATAATCCATGGCAGATAGGATTGTCAGGATACTGCATGTCACATTTGCAGGTGGACATGGGGTTTGAGAGAGAATAAATTTTTAATAATCGTTATGAAAACCTTGTGTGCCACTTCAACTACTTTTGCATCTCACCATTGGTACACATACCACTGTTCGAGAACCATTGCTGTAATACAGGGGTGGCCAAACTGTGGCTTGCAAGCTGCATGTGACTCTTGGAGCCCTCTGTTTTGGCTCTCGAGGATGTTTGGGGAGGTGGGGGCAGCAGAGAGCACCCAGGTTGGCCGTGGCGTCCATAGCTGGCCAGGAGGCTTACCCAGCTGGCTGGGAAGGCTGTGGCCAGGGCTCCTGGGAGGGTGGCAGGGATGTTTTCAGGGGGGCAGAGGGTGGTGGAGAGCACCCAAGCTGGCTGTGGCCTCCATAGCCGACCAGGCTTCTCGCTGCCAGCACCATGGAGGAGTGCAGGGATGTCCTCTGCAGGGGAGAGGGAGATCATGACAGCTCCAGCCAGGGCACACAGTTGCCCCCCCCCTCCATGGGTGCCTTAACAGAGCATGGCGAGAGGCTCTTCGTGGGTCTCTTGCTGCCAGCATCATGGGGGGTGCAGGGGGTGCCCTCTGCAGGGGAGGGAGATTGGGAGGGCTCCAGCCAAGACATACGGTTGCCTCCCCCCCTCCATGGGTGCCCTGAGCTATCCAGTCTGGCAGTTTCAGTAATTCACACAGCCCTTTGGTGTGGTCAAATACTACAGATGTTGAATCCAAAAGCAGCATCATTGCATATCCTTCCAAGTTACTGTTCGTTTAAGACTGGCACAAGACACCTCATGTAGCTAAACTGAGTTTTTGTGCTTCGTTTCTCAGACAGATTTTTCTCCTTATTCAGTACTAGCAAATTGCTGTCCTTTCAAATTGTTGCTTATAGTGTAGAGAAATCTGGGCCAGTAGGGCATGCTTAAAATATCTTTGGAAAGGCATAGAGAATACATGTGTCTGATTAACTGGATATGAATGGCATTTACACTACATTTTCTAATCACTTTAAAATGAGAGTAAGCTGACGTGTTCGGCAATGGCCCTTACACCATTGAAAATATTAATATATTTGACACTATTTCCTTGTTTCTTTAACAACTTCTGTAACTCATGGAGTATGCCAGAGTGTGCGTAATTTTACATGTTTTGTACCATGTAACTGTTGAAAATTTGTAACTGGATTTTCTAGTTAGTCTATATACATTATTGTCATTGTACATTTTTGCCTTTTGAGGATAAATTCTCTGCATTTTATTTAAATATTGATGTTGCTAAGACAAAGGCTAGTAGGCTGAATTTTAAATTGTTTATATTCATTTTTGGAATCAAGTGATGACGTACCTGAAAGTGTAAGAAAAGTGTCATGTTGGCTTTGTACTCATTTACTGCTGTGTTCATGACAAATTTAAGAATGCCAGTATTATATTATTTTAAGAAAGAGGCATGGCATTTAAAATATTAATATCTATTCTAATATGTTGGATATTTTGAGAAGATCCATTTTCATGTCCTGCCCATCAGTAAATGTTCTGATTTCTAGTTTATTTGCAGGTATACATATTTATTTGCAGATATACATTGAATAAGTGCTTCTTTAGGGATTTGAGCTGAGGCTTATTGAGACTATGCAGCCTCTATCCCCTGTTTCTGGGTCCTAACATCTTACTAGTTTTCCCTACCCAAAGAACATTGGTATTTCATCTTAATAGAAAATGTACTTCCTAGATTCATTAAACAAATCAGAGAGTAGTTGAAGCTTGGTTCAGTTTTAAGTATTATAAACAAATATCTGCAAAGGTAATATATTAAACTAATGTTTAAAATTGCCAAATTTTGAAAGATAATAGATGTGTTACCACAAGTGGCCTGTCTGGGGGAAATTAGCTGTGTGACAGAAGAGGCCAGAAGGGTACAAGGGATAACACACCTATATATACCAAGGTCCAGTTCAGTATGAAGAGTCCAGAGTTAAAGAGTATTCAATAGTTTTATTAGAAAATATCCCTGCTTACAATCACAGTAAGCAATCAAAATATACACACAAACCAGAACTAAGAAATAAAGAGGTGAGAATAGAGACATAAAGGATAAGTTATAGGGGTTATATTACCAGTCCAGGAGATCAGGAGTCCATGGAGCAGGGACTGGAAAGATGTAAAATGGCCCAAACAAATTTGGGGGTGACCTGCCAATAGAGTGCCCAGGCAAGCACACTGAGACTGATGTGTGGGGTCCCTCAGAACAAAGAATTGATGAGATTACTCAGGGATATGATGGGATTAATCAGGGCTAGAACAATGTAGTTTGGGAACTTTATGTATAAAGTTCCCAAGAATGGACTCAGC